>NC_090928.1:1259594163-1259904788 GCF_040938575.1 Ambystoma mexicanum
TTCCATCTACCCACAGCCAAAACACTCGCTGACATGATGATGATTTCCATCTACCCACGGCCAAAACACATGCTCAAATGATGATGATGATTTCCATCTACCCAAGGCCAAACACTTGCTCAAATAATGATGATGTATTCCATCTACCCATGGCCAAAACACCTGCTCAAATGATGATGAGGATTTTCATCTACCTATGGCCAAAACAAACGCTCAAATGATGATGATGATTTCCATCTACCCACGGCCAAAACACCTGCTGAAATGATGATGAGGATTTCCGGCAAAACACCATCTGAAATGTTGATGATGATTTCCATCTAACCATGGCCAAAACACCTGCTCAAATGATGATGAGGATTTCCATCTACCCACGGCCAAAACACCTGCTCAAATGATGATGATGATTTCCATCTACCCATGGCCAAAACACCTGCTCAAATGATGATGATTTCCATCTACCCATGGCCAAAACACCTGCTCAAATGATGATGATGGTTGTCATCTACTCGCATCCAAAACACCCGCTCAAATGATGATGAGGATTTCCATCTACCCACGGCCAAAACACCTGCTCAAATGATGATGATGATTTCCATCTACCCATGGCCAAAACACCTGCTCAAATTATGATGATTTCCATCTACCCATGGCCAAAACACCTGCTCAAATGATGATGATGGTTGTCATCTACTCGCATCCAAAACACCTGCTCAAATGATGATGATTTCCATCTACCCACGGCCAAAACACCTACTCAAATGATGATGAAGATGATAATTTCCATCTACCAACAGCCAAAACACCTGCTGAAATGATGATGACGATTTCCATCTACCCACGGCCAAAACACATGCTCAAATGATGATGATGATTTCCATCTACCCATGGCCAAAACACCTGCTCAAATGATGATGAGGATTTTCATCTACCTACGGCCAAAACAAACGCTCAAATGATGATAATGATTTCCATCTACCCACGGCCAAAACACCTGCTGAAATGATGATGAGGATTTCCGGCAAAACACCAGCTGAAATGTTGATGATGATTTCCATCTAACCATGGCCAAAACACATGCTCAAATGATGATGATGATTTCCATCTACCCAAGGCCAAAACACCTACTCAAATGATGATGATGATTTCCATCTACCCACAGCCAAAACACCCGCTGACATGATAATGATGATTTCCATCTAACCATGGCCAAAACACATGCTCAAATGATGATGATGATTTCCATCTACCCACAGCCAAAACACCCGCTGACATGATAATGATGATTTCCATCTAACCATGGCCAAAACACATGCTCATATGATGATGATGATTTCCATCTACCCACTGCCAAAGCACCTGCTCAAATGATGATGATGATGATTTCCATCTACCCATGACCAAAATACCTGCTCAAATGATGATGATGATTTCCATCTACCCAAGGCCAAAACACTTGCTCAAATTATGATGATGAATTCCATCTACCCATGGCCAAAACACCTGCTGAAATGATGATGAGGATTTTCATCTACCCACAGCCAAAACAAACACTCAAATGATGATGATGATTTCCATCTACCCACGGCCAAAACACCTGCTGAAATGATGATGATGATGATGATGATTTCTGCCAACACACCAGCTAACATGATGATGATGATTTCCATCTAACCATGGCCAAAACACCTGCTCAAATGATGATGATGATTGTTATTTACTCGCATCCAAAACACCCGCTCAAATGATGATGATGATTTCCATCTACCGACGGCCAAAACACCTGCTCAAATGATGATGATGATTTCCATCTACCCCGGCCAAAACACCTGCTCAAATGATGATGATGGTTGTCATCTACTCGCATCCAAAACACCTGCTCAAATGATGATGATGATTTTCATCTACCCATGGCCAAAACACCTGCTCAAATGATGATGATTATTGTCATCTACTCGCATCCAAAACACCTGCTCAAATGATGATGATGATTTCCATCTACCGACAGCCAAAACACCTGCTCAAATGATGATGATGATTTCCATCTACCCCGGCCAAAACACCTGCTCAAATGATGATGATGGTTGTCATCTACTCGCATCCAAAACACCTGCTCAAATGATGATGATGATTTCCATCTACCCATGGCCAAAACACCTGCTCAAATGATGATGATGATTGTCATCTACTCGTATCCAAAACACCTGTTCAAATGATGATGATGATTTCCATCTACCCACAGCCAAAACACCCGCTGACATGATGATGATGATTTCCATCTAACCATGGCCAAAACACATGCTCAAATGATGATGATGATTTCCATCTACTCACGGGCAAACACCTGCTGAAATGATGATGATGATTTCCATCTACCCACGGCCAAAACACATGCTCAAATGATGATGAAGATGATAATTTCCATCTACCCACAGCCAAAACACTCGCTGACATGATGATGATTTCCATCTACCCATGACCAAAACACATGCTCAAATGATGATGATGATTTCCATCTACTCACGGGCAAACACCTGCTGAAATGATGATGACGATTTCCATCTACCCACGTCCAAAACACATGCTCAAATGATGATGATGATGATGATTTCCATCTACCCAAGGCCAAAACAACTACTCAAATGATGATGAAGATGATAATTTCCATCTACCCACAGCCAAAACACTCGCTGACATGATGATGATTTCCATCTACCCATGGCCAAAACACCTGATCAAATGATGATGATGATTTCCATCTACCAACAGCCAAAACACCTGCTGAAATGATGATGACGATTTCCATCTACGCACGGCCAAAACACATGCTCAAATGATGATGATGATTTCCATCTACCCACGGCCAAAACACATGCTCAAATGATGATGATGATTTCCATCTACCCAAGGCCAAACACTTGCTCAAATAATGATGATGTATTCCATCTACCCATGGCCAAAACACCTGCTCAAATGATGATGATGATTTCCATCTATTCACAGCCAAAGAACCTGCTCAAATGATGATGATGATTTCCATCTATCCATGGCCAAAACATCTGTTCAAATGATGATGATGATTTCCATCTACCCACAGCCAAAACACCCGCTGACATGATAATGATGATTTCCATCTAACCATGGCCAAAACACATGCTCAAATGATGATGATGATTTCCATCTACCCAAGGCCAAAACAACTACTCAAATGATGATGATGATTTCCATCTACCCACAGCCAAAACACCCGCTGACATGATAATGATGATTTCCATCTAACCATGGCCAAAACACATGCTCAAATGATGATGATGATTTCCATCTACCCACAGCCAAAACACCCGCTGACATGATAATGATGATTTCCATCTAACCATGGCCAAAACACATGCTCATATGATGATGATGATTTCCATCTACCCACTGCCAAAGCACCTGCTCAAATGATGATGATGATGATTTCCATCTACCCATGGCCAAAACACCTGATCAAATGATGATGATGAATTCCATCTACCAACAGCCAAAACACCTGCTGAAATGATGATGACGATTTCCATCTACCCAGGGCCAAAACACATGCTCAAATGATGATGATGATTTCCATCTACCCAAGGCCACAACACCTGCTCATATGATGATGATGATTTCCATCTACCCACTGCCAAAGCACCTGCTCAAATGATGATGATGATGATTTCCATCTACCCATGACCAAAATACCTGCTCAAATTATGATGATGAATTCCATCTACCCATGGCCAAAACACCTGCTGAAATGATGATGAGGATTTTCATCTACCCACAGCCAAAACAAACACTCAAATGATGATGATGATTTCCATCTACCCACGGCCAAAACACCTGCTGAAATGATGATGATGATGATGATGATGGTTTCTGCCAAAACACCAGCTAACATGATGATGATGATTTCCATCTAACCATGGCCAAAACACCTGCTCAAATGATGATGATGATTGTTATTTACTCGCATCCAAAACACCCGCTCAAATGATGATGATGATTTTCATCTACCGACGGCCAAAACACCTGCTCAAATGATGATGATGATTTCCATCTACCCATGGCCAAAACACCTGCTCAAATGATGATGATGGTTGTCATCTACTCGCATCCGAAACACCTGCTCAAATGATGATGATGATTTCCATCTACCCATGGCCAAAACACCTGCTCAAATGATGATGATGATTGTCATCTACTCGTATCCAAAACACCTGCTCAAATGATGATGATGATGATGATTTCCATCTACCCACAGCCAAAACACCTGCTGAAATGATGATGATGATTTCCATCTATTCACAGCCAAAACACCTGCTCAATTGATGATGATGATTTCCATCTACCCATGGCCAAAACACCTGTTCAAATGATGATGATGATTTCCATCTACCCACAGCCAAAACACCCGCTGACATGATGATGATGATTTCCATCTAACCATGGACAAAACACATGCTCAAATGATGATGATGATTTCCATCTACTCACGGGCAAACACCTGCTGAAATGATGATGACGATTTCCATCTACCCACGGCCAAAACACATGCTCAAATGATGATGAAGATGATAATTTCCATCTACCCACAGCCAAAACACTCGCTGACATGATGATGATTTCCATCTACCCATGGCCAAAACACATGCTCAAATGATGATGATGATTTCCATCTACTCACGGGCAAACACCTGCTGAAATGATGATGACGATTTCCATCTACCCACGGCCAAAACACATGCTCAAATGATGATGATGATGATGATTTCCATCTACCCAAGGCCAAAACAAATACTCAAATGATGATGAAGATGATAATTTCCATCTACCCACAGCCAAAACACTCGCTGACATGATGATGATTTCCATCTACCCATGGCCAAAACACCTGATCAAATGATGATGATGATTTCCATCTACCAACAGCCAAAACACCTGCTGAAATGATGATGACGATTTCCATCTACCCACGGCCAAAACACATGCTCAAATGATGATGATGATTTCCATCTACCCAAGGCCAAACACTTGCTCAAATAATGATGATGTATTCCATCTACCCATGGCCAAAACACCTGCTCAAATGATGATGAGGATTTTCATCTACCTATGGCCAAAACAAACGCTCAAATGATGATGATGATTTCCATCTACCCACGGCCAAAACACCTGCTGAAATGATGATGAGGATTTCCGGCAAAACACCAGCTGAAATGTTGATGATGATTTCCATCTAACCATGGCCAAAACACCTGCTCAAATGATGATGATGGTTGTCATCTACTCGCATCCAAAACACCCGCTCAAATGATGATGAGGATTTCCATCTACCCACGGCCAAAACACCTGCTCAAATGATGATGATGATTTCCATCTACCCATGGCCAAAACACCTGCTCAAATTATGATGATTTCCATCTACCCATGGCCAAAACACCTGCTCAAATGATGATGATGGTTGTCATCTACTCGCATCCAAAACACCTGCTCAAATGATGATGATTTCCATCTACCCACGGCCAAAACACCTACTCAAATGATGATGAAGATGATAATTTCCATCTACCCACAGCCAAAACACTCGCTGACATGATGATGATTTCCATCTACCCATGGCCAAAACACATGCTCAAATGATGATGATGATTTCCATCTACTCACGGCCAAACACCTACTCAAATGATGATGATGATTTCCAGCTACCCACAGCCAAAACACCTGATCAAATGATGATGATGATTTCCATCTACCAACAGCCAAAACACCTGCTGAAATGATGATGGCGATTTCCATCTACCCACGGCCAAAACACATGCTCAAATGATGATGATGATTTCCATCTACCCAAGGCCAAAACACTTGCTCAAATTATGATGATGAATTCCATCTACCCATGGCCAAAACACCTGCTCAAATGATGATGAGGATTTTCATCTACCTACGGCCAAAACAAACGCTCAAATTATGATAATGATTTCCATCTACCCACGGCCAAAACACCTGCTGAAATGATGATGAGGATTTCCGGCAAAACACCAGCTGAAATGTTGATGATGATTTCCATCTAACCATGGCCAAAACACATGCTCAAATGATGATGATGTTTCCATCCACCCAAGGCCAAAACACCTACTCAAATGATGATGATGATTTCCATCTACCCACAGCCAAAACACCCGCTGACATGATAATGATGATTTCCATCTAACCATGGCCAAAACACATGCTCAAATGATGATGATGATTTCCATCTACCCACAGCCAAAACACCCGCTGACATGATAATGATGATTTCCATCTAACCATGGCCAAAACACATGCTCATATGATGATGATGATTTCCATCTACCCACTGCCAAAGCACCTGCTCAAATGATGATGATGATGATTTCCATCTACCCATGACCAAAATACCTGCTCAAATGATGATGATGATTTCCATCTACCCAAGGCCAAAACACTTGCTCAAATTATGATGATGAATTCCATCTACCCATGGCCAAAACACCTGCTGAAATGATGATGAGGATTTTCATCTACCCACAGCCAAAACAAACACTCAAATGATGATGATGATTTCCATCTACCCACGGCCAAAACACCTGCTGAAATGATGATGATGATTTCCATCTAACCATGGCCAAAACACCTGCTCAAATGATGATGATGATTGTTATTTACTCGCATCCAAAACACCCGCTCAAATGATGATGATGATTTCCATCTACCGACGGCCAAAACACCTGCTCAAATGATGATGATGATTTCCATCTACCCCGGCCAAAACACCTGCTCAAATGATGATGATGGTTGTCATCTACTCGGATCCAAAACACCTGCTCAAATGATGATGATGATTTCCATCTACCCATGGCCAAAACACCTGCTCAAATGATGATGATGATTGTCATCTACTCGTATCCAAAACACCTGCTCAAATGATGATGATGATGATGATTTCCATCTACCCACAGCCAAAACACCTGCTGAAATGATGATGATGATTTCTATCTATTCACAGCCAAAACACCTGCTCAATTGATGATGATGATTTCCATCTACCCATGGCCAAAACACCTGTTCAAATGATGATGATGATTTCCATCTACCCACAGCCAAAACACCTGCTGACATGATGATGATGATTTCCATCTAACCATGGCCAAAACACATGCTCAAATGATGATGATGATTTCCATCTACTCACGGGCAAACACCTGCTGAAATGATGATGACGATTTCCATCTACCCACGGCCAAAACACATGCTCAAATGATGATGAAGATGATAATTTCCATCTACCCACAGCCAAAACACTCGCTGACATGATGATGATTTCCATCTACCCATGGCCAAAACACATGCTCAAATGATGATGATGATTTCCATCTACTCACGGGCAAACACCTGCTGAAATGATGATGACGATTTCCATCTACCCACGGCCAAAACACATGCTCAAATGATGATGATGATGATGATTTCCATCTACCCAAGGCCAAAACAACTACTCAAATGATGATGAAGATGATAATTTCCATCTACCCACAGCCAAAACACTCGCTGACATGATGATGATTTCCATCTACCCATGGCCAAAACACCTGATCAAATGATGATGATGATTTCCATCTACCAACAGCCAAAACACCTGCTGAAATGATGATGACGATTTCCATCTACCCACGGCCAAAACACATGCTCAAATGATGATGATGATTTCCATCTACCCACGGCCAAAACACATGCTCAAATGATGATGATGATTTCCATCTACCCAAGGCCAAACACTTGCTCAAATAATGATGATGTATTCCATCTACCCATGGCCAAAACACCTGCTCAAATGATGATGAGGATTTTCATCTACCTACGGCCAAAAGAAACGCTCAAATGATGATGATGATTTCCATCTACCCACGGCCAAAACACCTGCTGAAATGATGATGAGGATTTCCGGCAAAACACCAGGTGAAATGTTGATGATGATTTCCATCTAACCATGGCCAAAACACCTGCTCAAATGATGATGAGGATTTCCATCTACCCACGGCCAAAACACCTGCTCAAATGATGATGATGATTTCCATCTACCCATGGCCAAAACACCTGCTCAAATGATGATGATGTCCATCTACCCATGGCCAAAACACCTGCTCAAATGATGATGATGGTTGTCATCTACTCGCATCCAAAACACCCGCTCAAATGATGATGAGGATTTCCATCTACCCACGGCCAAAACACCTGCTCAAATGATGATGATGATTTCCATCTACCCATGGCCAAAACACCTGCTCAAATTATGATGATTTCCATCTACCCATGGCCAAAACACCTGCTCAAATGATGATGATGGTTGTCATCTACTCGCATCCAAAACACCTGCTCAAATGATGATGATTTCCATCTACCCACGGCCAAAACACCTACTCAAATGATGATGAAGATGATAATTTCCATCTACCCACAGCCAAAACACTCGCTGACATGATGATGATTTCCATCTACCCATGGCCAAAACACATGCTCAAATGATGATGATGATTTCCATCTACTCACAGCCAAACACCTACTCAAATGATGATGATGATTTCCAGCTACCCACAGCCAAAACACCTGATCAAATGATGATGATGATTTCCATCTACCAACAGCCAAAACACCTGCTGAAATGATGATGACGATTTCCATCTACCCACGGCCAAAACACATGCTCAAATGATGATGATGATTTCCATCTACCCAAGGCCAAAACACTTGCTCAAATTATGATGATGAATTCCATCTACCCATGGCCAAAACACCTGCTCAAATGATGATGAGGATTTTCATCTACCTACGGCCAAAACAAACGCTCAAATGATGATAATGATTTCCATCTACCCACGGCCAAAACACCTGCTGAAATGATGATGAGGATTTCCGGCAAAACACCAGCTGAAATGTTGATGATGATTTCCATCTAACCATGGCCAAAACACATGCTCAAATGATGATGATGATTTCCATCTAGCCAAGGCCAAAACACCTACTCAAATGATGATGATGATTTCCATCTACCCACAGCCAAAACACCCACTGACATGATAATGATGATTTCCATCTAACCATGGCCAAAACACATGCTCAAATGATGATGATGATTTCCATCTACCCACAGCCAAAACACCCGCTGACATAATAATGATGATTTCCATCTAACCATGGCAAAAACACATGCTCATATGATGATGATGATGATGATGATGATTTCCATCTACCCACAGCCAAAACACCTGCTGAAATGATGATGATGATTTCCATCTATTCACAGCCAAAACACCTGCTCAATTGATGATGATGATTTCCATCTACCCATGGCCAAAACACCTGTTCAAATGATGATGATGATTTCCATCTACCCACAGCCAAAACACCCGCTGACATGATGATGATGATTTCCATCTAACCATGGCCAAAACACATGCTCAAATGATGATGATGATTTCCATCTACTCACGGGCAAACACCTGCTGAAATGATGATGACGATTTCCATCTACCCACGGCCAAAACACATGCTCAAATGATGATGAAGATGATAATTTCCATCTACCCACAGCCAAAACACTCGCTGACATGATGATGATTTCCATCTACCCATGGCCAAAACACATGCTCAAATGATGATGATGATTTCCATCTACTCACGGGCAAACACCTGCTGAAATGATGATGACGATTTCCATCTACCCACGGCCAAAACACATGCTCAAATGATGATGATGATGATGATTTCCATCTACCCAAGGCCAAAACAACTACTCAAATGATGATGAAGATGATAATTTCCATCTACCCACAGCCAAAACACTCGCTGACATGATGATGATTTCCATCTACCCATGGCCAAAACACCTGATCAAATGATGATGATGATTTCCATCTACCAACAGCCAAAACACCTGCTGAAATGATGATGACGATTTCCATCTACCCACGGCCAAAACACATGCTCAAATGATGATGATGATTTCCATCTACCCAAGGCCAAACACTTGCTCAAATAATGATGATGTATTCCATCTACCCATGGCCAAAACACCTGCTCAAATGATGATGAGGATTTTCATCTACCTATGGCCAAAACAAACGCTCAAATGATGATGATGATTTCCATCTACCCACGGCCAAAACACCTGCTGAAATGATGATGAGGATTTCCGGCAAAACACCAGCTGAAATGTTGATGATGATTTCCATCTAACCATGGCCAAAACACCTGCTCAAATGATGATGATGGTTGTCATCTACTCGCATCCAAAACACCCGCTCAAATGATGATGAGGATTTCCATCTACCCACGGCCAAAACACCTGCTCAAATGATGATGATGATTTCCATCTACCCATGGCCGAAACACCTGCTCAAATTATGATGATTTCCATCTACCCATGGCCAAAACACCTGCTCAAATGATGATGATGGTTGTCATCTACTCGCATCCAAAACACCTGCTCAAATGATGATGATTTCCATCTACCCACGGCCAAAACACCTACTCAAATGATGATGAAGATGATAATTTCCATCTACCCACAGCCAAAACACTCGCTGACATGATGATGATTTCCATCTACCCATGGCCAAAACACTTGCTCAAATTATGATGATGAATTCCATCTACCCATGGCCAAAACACCTGCTCAAATGATGATGAGGATTTTCATCTACCTACGGCCAAAACAAACGCTCAAATGATGATAATGATTTCCATCTACCCACGGCCAAAACACCTGCTGAAATGATGATGAGGATTTCCGGCAAAACACCAGCTGAAATGTTGATGATGATTTCCATCTAACCATGGCCAAAACACATGCTCAAATGATGATGATGATTTCCATCTACCCAAGGCCAAAACACCTACTCAAATGATGATGATGATTTCCATCTACCCACAGCCAAAACACCCGCTGACATGATAATGATGATTTCCATCTAACCATGGCCAAAACACATGCTCAAATGATGATGATGATTTCCATCTACCCACAGCCAAAACACCCGCTGACATGATAATGATGATTTCCATCTAACCATGGCCAAAACACATGCTCATATGATGATGATGATTTCCATCTACCCACTGCCAAAGCACCTGCTCAAATGATGATGATGATGATTTCCATCTACCCATGACCAAAATACCTGCTCAAATGATGATGATGATTTCCATCTACCCAAGGCCAAAACACTTGCTCAAATTATGATGATGAATTCCATCTACCCATGGCCAAAACACCTGCTGAAATGATGATGAGGATTTTCATCTACCCACAGCCAAAACAAACACTCAAATGATGATGATGATTTCCATCTACCCACGGCCAAAACACCTGCTGAAATGATGATGATGATGATGATTTCTGCCAAAACACCAGCTAACATGATGATGATGATTTCCATCTAACCATGGCCAAAACACCTGCTCAAATGATGATGATGATTGTTATTTACTCGCATCCAAAACACCCGCTCAAATGATGATGATGATTTCCATCTACCGACGGCCAAAACAACTGCTCAAATGATGATGATGATTTCCATCTACCCCGGCCAAAACACCTGCTCAAATGATGATGATGGTTGTCATCTACTCGCATCCAAAACACCTGCTCAAATGATGATGATGATTTCCATCTACCCATGGCCAAAACACCTGCTCAAATGATGATGATTGTCATCTACTCGTATCCAAAACACCTGCTCAAATGATGATGATGATGATGATGATGATTTCCATCTACCCACAGCCAAAACACCTGCTGAAATGATGATGATGATTTCCATCTATTCACAGCCAAAACACCTGCTCAATTGATGATGATGATTTCCATCTACCCATGGCCAAAACACCTGTTCAAATGATGATGATGATTTCCATCTACCCACAGCCAAAACACCCGCTGACATGATGATGATGATTTCCATCTAACCATGGCCAAAACACATGCTCAAATGATGATGATGATTTCCATCTACTCACGGGCAAACACCTGCTGAAATGATGACGATTTCCATCTACCCACGGCCAAAACACATGCTCAAATGATGATGAAGATGATAATTTCCATCTACCCACAGCCAAAACACTCGCTGACATGATGATGATTTCCATCTACCCATGGCCAAAACACATGCTCAAATGATGATGATGATTTCCATCTACTCACGGGCAAACACCTGCTGAAATGATGATGACGATTTCCATCTACCCACGGCCAAAACACATGCTCAAATGATGATGATGATGATGATTTCCATCTACCCAAGGCCAAAACAACTACTCAAATGATGATGAAGATGATAATTTCCATCTACCCACAGCCAAAACACTCGCTGACATGATGATGATTTCCATCTACCCATGGCCAAAACACCTGATCAAATGATGATGATGATTTCCATCTACCAACAGCCAAAACACCTGCTGAAATGATGATGACGATTTCCATCTACCCACGGCCAAAACACATGCTCAAATGATGATGATGATTTCCATCTACCCACGGCCAAAACACATGCTCAAATGATGATGATGATTTCCATCTACCCAAGGCCAAACACTTGCTCAAATAATGATGATGTATTCCATCTACCCATGGCCAAAACACCTGCTCAAATGATGATGAGGATTTTCATCTACCTACGGCCAAAACAAACGCTCAAATGATGATGATGATTTCCATCTACCCACGGCCAAAACACCTGCTGAAATGATGATGAGGATTTCCGGCAAAACACCAGGTGAAATGTTGATGATGATTTCCATCTAACCATGGCCAAAACACCTGCTCAAATGATGATGAGGATTTCCATCTACCCACGGCCAAAACACCTGCTCAAATGATGATGATGATTTCCATCTACCCATGGCCAAAACACCTGCTCAAATGATGATGATTTCCATCTACCCATGGCCAAAACACCTGCTCAAATGATGATGATGGTTGTCATCTACTCGCATCCAAAACACCCGCTCCAATGATGATGAGGATTTCCATCTACCCACGGCCAAAACACCTGCTCAAATGATGATGATGATTTCCATCTACCCATGGCCAAAACACCTGCTCAAATTATGATGATTTCCATCTACCCATGGCCAAAACACCTGCTCAAATGATGATGATGGTTGTCATCTACTCGCATCCAAAACACCTACTCAAATGATGATGAAGATGATAATTTCCATCTACCCACAGCCAAAACACTCGCTGACATGATGATGATTTCCATCTACCCATGGCCAAAACACATGCTCAAATGATGATGATGATTTCCATCTACTCACGGCCAAACACCTACTCAAATGATGATGATGATTTCCAGCTACCCACAGCCAAAACACCTGATCAAATGATGATGATGATTTCCATCTACCAACAGCCAAAACACCTGCTGAAATGATGATGACGATTTCCATCTACCCACGGCCAAAACACATGCTCAAATGATGATGATGATTTCCATCTACCCAAGGCCAAAACACTTGCTCAAATTATGATGATGAATTCCATCTACCCATGGCCAAAACACCTGCTCAAATGATGATGAGGATTTTCATCTACCTACGGCCAAAACAAACGCTCAAATGATGATAATGATTTCCATCTACCCACGGCCAAAACACCTGCTGAAATGATGATGAGGATTTCTGGCAAAACACCAGCTGAAATGTTGATGATGATTTCCATCTAACAATGGCCAAAACACCTGCTCAAATGATGATGATGATTGTTATTTACTCGCATCCAAAACACCCGCTCAAATGATGGTGAGGATTTCCATCTACCCACGGCCAAAACACCTGATCAAATGATGATGATGATTTCCATCTACCCATGACCAAAACACCTGCTCAAATGATGATGATGGTTGTCATCTACTCGCATCCAAAACACCTGCTCAAATGATGATGATTTCCATCTACCCATGGCCAAAACATCTGCTCAAATGATGATGATGATTGTCATCTACTCGCATCCAAAACACCTGCTCAAATGATGATGATGGTTTCCATCTACCCATGGTCAAAACACCTGTTCAAATGATGATGATGATTTCCATCTACCCATGGCCAAAACACCTGCTCAAATGATGATGATGATGATTTCCATCTACCCATGGCCAAAACACCTGCTCAAATGATGATGGTGATTTCCATCTATCCATGGCCAAAACACCTGTTCAAATGATGATGATTTCCATCTACCCACAGCCAAAACACCTACTCAAATGATGATGAAGATGATAATTTCCATCTACCCACAGCCAAAACACTCGCTGACATGATGATGATTTCCATCTACCCACAGCCAAAACACCTACTCAAATGATGATGAAGATGATAATTTCCATCTACCCACAGCCAAAACACTCGCTGACATGATGATGATTTCCATCTACCCATGGCCAAAACACATGCTCAAATGATGATGATGATTTCCATCTACTCACGGCCAAACATCTACTCAAATGATGATGATGATTTCCAGCTACCCACAGCCAAAACACCTGATCAAATGATGATGATGATTTCCATCTACCAACAGCCAAAACACCTGCTGAAATGATGATGACGATTTCCATCTACCCACGGCCAAAACACATGCTCAAATGATGATGATGATTTCCATCTACCCAAGGCCAAAACACTTGCTCAAATTATGATGATGAATTCCATCTACCCATGGCCAAAACACCTGCTCAAATGATGATGAGGATTTTCATCTACCTACGGCCAAAACAAACGCTCAAATGATGATAATGATTTCCATCTACCCACGGCCAAAACACCTGCTGAAATGATGATGAGGATTTCCGGCAAAACACCAGCTGAAATGTTGATGATGATTTCCATCTAACCATGGCCAAAACACCTGTTCAAATGATGATGATGATTTCCATCTACCCATGGCCAAAACACCTGCTCAAATGATGATGATGATGATTTCCATCTACCCATGGCCAAAACACCTGCTCAAATGATGATGGTGATTTCCATCTATCCATGGCCAAAACACCTGTTCAAATGATGATGATTTCCATCTACCCACAGCCAAAACACCTACTCAAATGATGATGAAGATGATAATTTCCATCTACCCACAGCCAAAACACTCGCTGACATGATGATGATTTCCATCTACCCACAGCCAAAACACCTACTCAAATGATGATGAAGATGATAATTTCCATCTACCCACAGCCAAAACACTCGCTGACATGATGATGATTTCCATCTACCCATGGCCAAAACACATGCTCAAATGATGATGATGATTTCCATCTACTCACGGCCAAACATCTACTCAAATGATGATGATGATTTCCAGCTACCCACAGCCAAAACACCTGATCAAATGATGATGATGATTTCCATCTACCAACAGCCAAAACACCTGCTGAAATGATGATGACGATTTCCATCTACCCACGGCCAAAACACATGCTCAAATGATGATGATGATTTCCATCTACCCAAGGCCAAAACACTTGCTCAAATTATGATGATGAATTCCATCTACCCATGGCCAAAACACCTGCTCAAATGATGATGAGGATTTTCATCTACCTACGGCCAAAACAAACGCTCAAATGATGATAATGATTTCCATCTACCCACGGCCAAAACACCTGCTGAAATGATGATGAGGATTTCCGGCAAAACACCAGCTGAAATGTTGATGATGATTTCCATCTAACCATGGCCAAAACACCTGCTCAAATGATGATGATGATTGTTATTTACTCGCATCCAAAACACCCGCTCAAATGATGGTGAGGATTTCCATCTACCCACGGCCAAAACACCTGCTCAAATGATGATGATGATTTCCATCTACCCATGGCCAAAACACCTGCTCAAATGACGATGATGGTTGTCATCTACTCGCATCCAAAACACCTGCTCAAATGATGATGATTTCCATCTACCCATGGCCAAAACACCTGCTCAAATGATGATGATGATGATTTCCATCTACCCATGGCCAAAACACCTGCTCAAATGATGATGGTGATTTCCATCTACCCATGGCCAAAACACCTGCTCACATGATGATGGTTATTTCCATCTATCCATGGCCAAAACACCTGTTCAAATGATGATGATTTCCATCTACCCACAGCCAAAACATCCGTTGACATGATGATGATGATGATTTCCATCTACCCATGGCCAAAATGCATGCTCAAATGATGATGATGATGATTTCCATCTACCCACGTCCAAAACACCTACTCAAATGATGATGATCTTGATTTCCATCTACCCACAGCTAAAACACCTGCTGAAATGATGATGACGATTTCCATCTATTCACAGCCAAAACACCTGCTCAAATGATGATGATGATTTCCATCTACCCATGGCCAAAACACCTGTTCAAATGATGATGATGATGATTTCCATCTACCCACAGCCATAACACCCGCTGACATGATGATGATGATTTCCATCTAACCATGGCCAAAACACATGCTCAAATGATGATGATGATTTCCATCTACCCACGGCCAAAACACCTAGTCAAATGATGATGATGATTTCCATCTACCCACAGCCAAAACACCTGATCAAATGATGATGATGATTTCCATCTACCAACAGCCAAAAAACCTACGGAAATGATGATGACGATTTCCATCTACCAAAGGCCAAAACACATGCCCAAATGATGATGATGATTTCCATTTACCCACGGCCACAACACCTGCTCATATGATGATGATGATTTCCATCTACCCACTGCCAAAGCACCTGCTCAAATGATGATGATGATGATTTCCATCTACCCATGGCCAAAATACCTGATCAAATGATGATGACGATTTCCATCAACCCACGGCCAAAACACATGCTCAAATGATGATGATAATTTCCATCTACCCACGGCCACAACACTAGCTCATATGATGATAATGATTTCCAACTACCCACTGCCAAAACACTTGCTCAAATTATGATGATGATTTCCATCTACCCACGGCCAAACCCCCTGCTCAAATGATGATAATGATTTCATCCACCCATGGCCAAAACACCTGCTCAAATGATGATGATGATTTCCATCTACCCATGGCCAAAAGACCCGCTCAAATGATGATGATGATTGTCATCTACTCGCATCAAAACACCTACTCAAATAATGATGATGATTTCCATCTACCCACTGGCAAAGCACCTGCTCAAATGATGATGATGATGATTTCCATCTACCCATGGCCAAAATACCTGATCAAATGATGATGATGATGATGATTTCCATCTACCCATGGCCAAAACACCTGCTCAAATGACGATGGTGATTTCCATCTACCCATGGCCAAAACACCTGCTCACATGATGATGGTGATTTCCATCTATCCATGGCCAAAACACCTGTTCAAATGATGATGATTTCCATCTACCCACAGCCAAAACACCTACTCAAATGATGATGAAGATGATAATTTCCATCTACCCACAGCCAAAACACTCGCTGACATGATGATGATTTCCATCTACCCATGGCCAAAACACATGCTCAAATGATGATGATGATTTCCATCTACTCACGGCCAAACATCTACTCAAATGATGATGATGATTTCCAGCTACCCACAGCCAAAACACCTGATCAAATGATGATGATGATTACCATCTACCAACAGCCAAAACACCTGCTGAAATGATGATGACGATTTCCATCTACCCACGGCCAAAACACATGCTCAAATGATGATGATGATTTCCATCTACCCAAGGCCAAAACACTTGCTCAAATTATGATGATGAATTCCATCTACCCATGGCCAAAACACCTGCTCAAATGATGATGAGGATTTTCATCTACCTACGGCCAAAACAAACGCTCAAATGATGATAATGATTTCCATCTACCCACGGCCAAAACACCTGCTGAAATGATGATGAGGATTTCCGGCAAAACACCAGCTGAAATGTTGATGATGATTTCCATCTAACCATGGCCAAAACACCTGCTCAAATGATGATGATGATTGTTATTTACTCGCATCCAAAACACCCGCTCAAATGATGGTGAGGATTTCCATCTACCCACGGCCAAAACACCTGCTCAAATGATGATGATGATTTCCATCTACCCATGGCCAAAACACCTGCTCAAATGACGATGATGGTTGTCATCTACTCGCATCCAAAACACCTGCTCAAATGATGATGATTTCCATCTACCCATGGCCAAAACATCTGCTCAAATGATGATGATGATTGTCATCTACTCGCATCCAAAACACCTGCTCAAATGATGATGATGGTTTCCATCTACCCATGGTCAAAACACCTGCTCAAATGATGATGATGATTTCCATCTACCCATGGCCAAAACACCTGCTCAAATGATGATGATGATGATTTCCATCTACCCATGGCCAAAACACCTGCTCAAATGATGATGGTGATTTCCATCTACCCATGGCCAAAACACCTGCTCACATGATGATGGTTATTTCCATCTATCCATGGCCAAAACACCTGTTCAAATGATGATGATTTCCATCTACCCACAGCCAAAACATCCGTTGACATGATGATGATGATGATTTCCATCTACCCATGGCCAAAATGCATGCTCAAATGATGATGATGATGATTTCCATCTACCCACGTCCAAAACACCTACTCAAATGATGATGATCTTGATTTCCATCTACCCACAGCTAAAACACCTGCTGAAATGATGATGACGATTTCCATCTATTCACAGCCAAAACACCTGCTCAAATGATGATGATGATTTCCATCTACCCATGGCCAAAACACCTGTTCAAATGATGATGATGATGATTTCCATCTACCCACAGCCATAACACCCGCTGACATGATGATGATGATTTCCATCTAACCATGGCCAAAACACATGCTCAAATGATGATGATGATTTCCATCTGCCCACGGCCAAAACACCTAGTCAAATGATGATGATGATTTCCATCTACCCACAGCCAAAACACCTGATCAAATGATGATGATGATTTCCATCTACCAACAGCCAAAAAACCTGCGGAAATGATGATGACGATTTCCATCTACCAAAGGCCAAAACACATGCCCAAATGATGATGATGATTTCCATTTACCCACGGCCACAACACCTGCTCATATGATGATGATGATTTCCATCTACCCACTGCCAAAGCACCTGCTCAAATGATGATGATGATGATTTCCATCTACCCATGGCCAAAATACCTGATCAAATGATGATGACGATTTCCATCAACCCACGGCCAAAACACATGCTCAAATGATGATGATGATTTCCATCTACCCACGGCCACAACACTAGCTCATATGATGATAATGATTTCCAACTACCCACTGCCAAAACACTTGCTCAAATTATGATGATGATTTCCATCTACCCACGGCCAAACCCCCTGCTCAAATGATGATGATGATTTCATCCACCCATGGCCAAAACACCTGCTCAAATGATGATGATGATTTCCATCTACCCATGGCCAAAAGACCCGCTCAAATGATGATGATGATTGTCATCTACTCGCATCCAAAACACCTGCTCAAATGATGATGATGATTTCCATCTACCCACTGCCAAAGCACCTGCTCAAATGATGATGATGACGATTTCCATCTACCCATGGCCAAAATACCTGATCAAATGATGATGATGATTTCCATCTACCAACAGCCAAAAAACCTGATGAAATGATGATGACGATTTCCATCTACCCACGGCCAAAACACATGCTCAAATGATGATGATGATTTCCATCGACCCACGGCCACAACACCTGCTCATATGATGATGATGATTTCAATCTACCCACTGCCAAAACACTTGCTCAAATTATGATGATGATTTCCATCTACCCATGGCCAAAACACCTGCTCAAATGATGATGAGGATTTTCATCTATCACGGCCAAAACACCTGCTGAAATGATGATGATTGTCATTTACTCGCATCCAAAAGACCCGCTCAAATGATGATGATGATTTCCATCTACCCACGGCCAAAACACTTGCTCAAATAATGATGATGTATTCCATCTACCCATGGCCAAAACACCTGCTCAAATGATGATGATGATTTCCATCTATTCACAGCCAAAGAACCTGCTCAAATGATGATGATGATTTCCATCTATCCATGGCCAAAACATCTGTTCAAATGATGATGATGATTTCCATCTACCCACAGCCAAAACACCCGCTGACATGATAATGATGATTTCCATCTAACCATGGCCAAAACACATGCTCAAATGATGATGATGATTTCCATCTACCCAAGGCCAAAACAACTACTCAAATGATGATGATGATTTCCATCTACCCACAGCCAAAACACCCGCTGACATGATAATGATGATTTCCATCTAACCATGGCCAAAACACATGCTCAAATGATGATGATGATTTCCATCTACCAACAGCCAAAACACCCGCTGACATGATAATGATGATTTCCATCTAACCATGGCCAAAACACATGCTCATATGATGATGATGATTTCCATCTACCCACTGCCAAAGCACCTGCTCAAATGATGATGATGATGATTTCCATCTACCCATGGCCAAAACACCTGATCAAATGATGATGATGAATTCCATCTACCAACAGCCAAAACACCTGCTGAAATGATGATGACGATTTCCATCTACCCAGGGCCAAAACACATGCTCAAATGATGATGATGATTTCCATCTACCCAAGGCCACAACACCTGCTCATATGATGATGATGATTTCCATCTACCCACTGCCAAAGCACCTGCTCAAATGATGATGATGATGATTTCCATCTACCCATGACCAAAATACCTGCTCAAATTATGATGATGAATTCCATCTACCCATGG
Source organism: Ambystoma mexicanum (assembly GCF_040938575.1). NCBI lineage: Eukaryota > Metazoa > Chordata > Amphibia > Caudata > Ambystomatidae > Ambystoma > Ambystoma mexicanum. The sequence goes on from NC_090928.1 coordinate 1,259,615,094, forward strand.
CCAAAACACCTGCTGAAATGATGATGAGGATTTTCATCTACCCACAGCCAAAACAAACACTCAAATGATGATGATGATTTCCATCTACCCACGGCCAAAACACCTGCTGAAATGATGATGATGATGATTTCTGCCAAAACACCAGCTAACATGATGATGATGATTTCCATCTAACCATGGCCAAAACACCTGCTCAAATGATGATGATGATTGTTATTTACTCGCATCCAAAACACCCGCTCAAATGATGATGATGATTTTCATCTACCGACGGCCAAAACACCTGCTCAAATGATGATGATGATTTCCATCTACCCATGGCCAAAACACCTGCTCAAATGATGATGATGGTTGTCATCTACTCGCATCCAAAACACCTGCTCAAATGATGATGATGATTTCCATCTACCCATGGCCAAAACACCTGCTCAAATGATGATGATGATTGTCATCTACTCGTATCCAAAACACCTGCTCAAATGATGATGATGATGATGATTTCCATCTACCCACAGCCAAAACACCTGCTGAAATGATGATGATGATTTCCATCTATTCACAGCCAAAACACCTGCTCAATTGATGATGATGATTTCCATCTACCCATGGCCAAAACACCTGTTCAAATGATGATGATGATTTCCATCTACCCACAGCCAAAACACCCGCTGACATGATGATGATGATTTCCATCTAACCATGGACAAAACACATGCTCAAATGATGATGATGATTTCCATCTACTCACGGGCAAACACCTGCTGAAATGATGATGACGATTTCCATCTACCCACGGCCAAAACACATGCTCAAATGATGATGAAGATGATAATTTCCATCTACCCACAGCCAAAACACTCGCTGACATGATGATGATTTCCATCTACCCATGGCCAAAACACATGCTCAAATGATGATGATGATTTCCATCTACTCACGGGCAAACACCTGCTGAAATGATGATGACGATTTCCATCTACCCACGGCCAAAACACATGCTCAAATGATGATGATGATGATGATTTCCATCTACCCAAGGCCAAAACAAATACTCAAATGATGATGAAGATGATAATTTCCATCTACCCACAGCCAAAACACTCGCTGACATGATGATGATTTCCATCTACCCATGGCCAAAACACCTGATCAAATGATGATGATGATTTCCATCTACCAACAGCCAAAACACCTGCTGAAATGATGATGATGATTTCCATCTACCCACGGCCAAAACACATGCTCAAATGATGATGATGATTTCCATCTACCCAAGGCCAAACACTTGCTCAAATAATGATGATGTATTCCATCTACCCATGGCCAAAACACCTGCTCAAATGATGATGAGGATTTTCATCTACCTATGGCCAAAACAAACGCTCAAATGATGATGATGATTTCCATCTACCCACGGCCAAAACACCTGCTGAAATGATGATGAGGATTTCCGGCAAAACACCAGCTGAAATGTTGATGATGATTTCCATCTAACCATGGTCAAAACACCTGCTCAAATGATGATGATGGTTGTCATCTACTCGCATCCAAAACACCCGCTCAAATGATGATGAGGATTTCCATCTACCCACGGCCAAAACACCTGCTCAAATGATGATGATGATTTCCATCTACCCATGGCCAAAACACCTGCTCAAATTATGATGATTTCCATCTACCCATGGCCAAAACACCTGCTCAAATGATGATGATGGTTGTCATCTACTCGCATCCAAAACACCTGCTCAAATGATGATGATTTCCATCTACCCACGGCCAAAACACCTACTCAAATGATGATGAAGATGATAATTTCCATCTACCCACAGCCAAAACACTCGCTGACATGATGATGATTTCCATCTACCCATGGCCAAAACACATGCTCAAATGATGATGATGATTTCCATCTACTCACGGCCAAACACCTACTCAAATGATGATGATGATTTCCAGCTACCCACAGCCAAAACACCTGATCAAATGATGATGATGATTTCCATCTACCAACAGCCAAAACACCTGCTGAAATGATGATGACGATTTCCATCTACCCACGGCCAAAACACATGCTCAAATGATGATGATGATTTCCATCTACCCAAGGCCAAAACACTTGCTCAAATTATGATGATGAATTCCATCTACCCATGGCCAAAACACCTGCTCAAATGATGATGAGGATTTTCATCTACCTACGGCCAAAACAAACGCTCAAATTATGATAATGATTTCCATCTACCCACGGCCAAAACACCTGCTGAAATGATGATGAGGATTTCCGGCAAAACACCAGCTGAAATGTTGATGATGATTTCCATCTAACCATGGCCAAAACACATGCTCAAATGATGATGATGATTTCCATCTACCCAAGGCCAAAACACCTACTCAAATGATGATGATGATTTCCATCTACCCACAGCCAAAACACCCGCTGACATGATAATGATGATTTCCATCTAACCATGGCCAAAACACATGCTCAAATGATGATGATGATTTCCATCTACCCACAGCCAAAACACCCGCTGACATGATAATGATGATTTCCATCTAACCATGGCCAAAACACATGCTCATATGATGATGATGATTTCCATCTACCCACTGCCAAAGCACCTGCTCAAATGATGATGATGATGATTTCCATCTACCCATGACCAAAATACCTGCTCAAATGATGATGATGATTTCCATCTACCCAAGGCCAAAACACTTGCTCAAATTATGATGATGAATTCCATCTACCCATGGCCAAAACACCTGCTGAAATGATGATGAGGATTTTCATCTACCCACAGCCAAAACAAACACTCAAATGATGATGATGATTTCCATCTACCCACGGCCAAAACACCTGCTGAAATGATGATGATGATGATGATGATTTCTGCCAAAACACCAGCTAACATGATGATGATGATTTCCATCTAACCATGGCCAAAACACCTGCTCAAATGATGATGATGATTGTTATTTACTCGCATCCAAAACACCCGCTCAAATGATGATGATGATTTCCATCTACCGACGGCCAAAACACCTGCTCAAATGATGATGATGATTTCAATCTACCCCGGCCAAAACACCTGCTCAAATGATGATGATGGTTGTCATCTACTCGCATCCAAAACACCTGCTCAAATGATGATGATGATTTCCATCTACCCATGGCCAAAACACCTGCTCAAATGATGATGATGATTGTCATCTACTCGTATCCAAAAAACCTGCTCAAATGATGATGATGATGATGATTTCCATCTACCCACAGCCAAAACACCTGCTGAAATGATGATGATGATTTCCATCTATTCACAGCCAAAACACCTGCTCAATTGATGATGATGATTTCCATCTATTCACAGCCAAAACACCTGCTCAATTGATGATGATGATTTCCATCTACCCATGGCCAAAACACCTGTTCAAATGATGATGATGATTTCCATCTACCCACAGCCAAAACACCCGCTGACATGATGATGATGATTTCCATCTAACCATGGCCAAAACACATGCTCAAATGATGATGATGATTTCCATCTACTCACGGGCAAACACCTGCTTAAATGATGATGACGATTTCCATCTACCCACGGCCAAAACACATGCTCAAATGATGATGAAGATGATAATTTCCATCTACCCACAGCCAAAACACTCGCTGACATGATGATGATTTCCATCTACCCATGGCCAAAACACATGCTCAAATGATGATGATGATTTCCATCTACTCACGGGCAAACACCTGCTGAAATGATGATGACGATTTCCATCTACCCACGGCCAAAACACATGCTCAAATGATGATGATGATGATGATTTCCATCTACCCAAGGCCAAAACAACTACTCAAATGATGATGAAGATGATAATTTCCATCTACCCACAGCCAAAACACTCGCTGACATGATGATGATTTCCATCTACCCATGGCCAAAACACCTGATCAAATGATGATGATGATTTCCATCTACCAACAGCCAAAACACCTGCTGAAATGATGATGACGATTTCCATCTACCCACGGCCAAAACACATGCTCAAATGATGATGATGATTTCCATCTACCCACGGCCAAAACACATGCTCAAATGATGATGATGATTTCCATCTACCCAAGGCCAAACACTTGCTCAAATAATGATGATGTATTCCATCTACCCATGGCCAAAACACCTGCTCAAATGATGATGAGGATTTTCATCTACCTACGGCCAAAAGAAACGCTCAAATGATGATGATGATTTCCATCTACCCACGGCCAAAACACCTGCTGAAATGATGATGAGGATTTCCGGCAAAACACCAGGTGAAATGTTGATGATGATTTCCATCTAACCATGGCCAAAACACCTGCTCAAATGATGATGAGGATTTCCATCTACCCACGGCCAAAACACCTGCTCAAATGATGATGATGATTTCCATCTACCCATGGCCAAAACACCTGCTCAAATGATGATGATTTCCATCTACCCATGGCCAAAACACCTGCTCAAATGATGATGATGGTTGTCATCTACTCGCATCCAAAACACCCGCTCAAATGATGATGAGGATTTCCATCTACCCACGGCCAAAACACCTGCTCAAATGATGATGATGATTTCCATCTACCCATGGCCAAAACACCTGCTCAAATTATGATGATTTCCATCTACCCATGGCCAAAACACCTGCTCAAATGATGATGATGGTTGTCATCTACTCGCATCCAAAACACCTGCTCAAATGATGATGATTTCCATCTACCCACGGCCAAAACACCTACTCAAATGATGATGAAGATGATAATTTCCATCTACCCACAGCCAAAACACTCGCTGACATGATGATGATTTCCATCTACCCATGGCCAAAACACATGCTCAAATGATGATGATGATTTCCATCTACTCACGGCCAAACACCTGATCAAATGATGATGATGATTTCCATCTACCAACAGCCAAAACACCTGCTCAAATGATGATGACGATTTCCATCTACCCACGGCCAAAACACATGCTCAAATGATGATGATGATTTCCATCTACCCAAGGCCAAACACTTGCTCAAATAATGATGATGTATTCCATCTACCCATGGCCAAAACACCTGCTCAAATGATGATGAGGATTTTCATCTACCTATGGCCAAAACAAACGCTCAAATGATGATGATGATTTCCATCTACCCACGGCCAAAACACCTGCTGAAATGATGATGAGGATTTCCGGCAAAACACCAGCTGAAATGTTGATGATGATTTCCATCTAACCATGGCCAAAACACCTGCTCAAATGATGATGATGGTTGTCATCTACTCGCATCCAAAACACCCGCTCAAATGATGATGAGGATTTCCATCTACCCACGGCCAAAACACCTGCTCAAATGATGATGATGATTTCCATCTACCCATGGCCAAAACACCTGCTCAAATTATGATGATTTCCATCTACCCATGGCCAAAACACCTGCTCAAATGATGATGATGGTTGTCATCTACTCGCATCCAAAACACCTGCTCAAATGATGATGATTTCCATCTACCCACGGCCAAAACACCTACTCAAATGATGATGAAGATGATAATTTCCATCTACCCACAGCCAAAACACTCGCTGACATGATGATGATTTCCATCTACCCATGGCCAAAACACATGCTCAAATGATGATGATGATTTCCATCTACTCACGGCCAAACCCCTACTCAAATGATGATGATGATTTCCAGCTACCCACAGCCAAAACACCTGATCAAATGATGATGATGATTTCCATCTACCAACAGCCAAAACACCTGCTGAAATGATGATGACGATTTCCATCTACCCACGGCCAAAACACATGCTCAAATGATGATGATGATTTCCATCTACCCAAGGCCAAAACACTTGCTCAAATTATGATGATGAATTCCATCTACCCATGGCCAAAACACCTGCTCAAATGATGATGAGGATTTTCATCTACCTACGGCCAAAACAAACGCTCAAATGATGATAATGATTTCCATCTACCCACGGCCAAAACACCTGCTGAAATGATGATGAGGATTTCCGGCAAAACACCAGCTGAAATGTTGATGATGATTTCCATCTAACCATGGCCAAAACACATGCTCAAATGATGATGATGATGATTTCCATCTAGCCAAGGCCAAAACACCTACTCAAATGATGATGATGATTTCCATCTACCCACAGCCAAAACACCCGCTGACATGATAATGATGATTTCCATCTAACCATGGCCAAAACACATGCTCAAATGATGATGATGATTTCCATCTACCCACAGCCTAAACACCCGCTGACATAATAATGATGATTTCCATCTAACCATGGCAAAAACGCATGCTCATATGATGATGATGATGATGATGATTTCCATCTACCCACAGCCAAAACACCTGCTGAAATGATGATGATGATTTCCATCTATTCACAGCCAAAACACCTGCTCAATTGATGATGATGATTTCCATCTACCCACGGCCAAAACACCTGCTGAAATGATGATGAGGATTTCCGGCAAAACACCAGCTGAAATGTTGATGATGATTTCCATCTAACCATGGCCAAAACACATGCTCAAATGATGATGATGATTTCCATCTACCCAAGGCCAAAACACCTACTCAAATGATGATGATGATTTCCATCTACCCACAGCCAAAACACCCGCTGACATGATAATGATGATTTCCATCTAACCATGGCCAAAACACATGCTCAAATGATGATGATGATTTCCATCTACCCACAGCCAAAACACCCGCTGACATGATAATGATGATTTCCATCTAACCATGGCCAAAACACATGCTCATATGATGATGATGATTTCCATCTACCCACTGCCAAAGCACCTGCTCAAATGATGATGATGATGATTTCCATCTACCCATGACCAAAATACCTGCTCAAATGATGATGATGATTTCCATCTACCCAAGGCCAAAACACTTGCTCAAATTATGATGATGAATTCCATCTACCCATGGCCAAAACACCTGCTGAAATGATGATGAGGATTTTCATCTACCCACAGCCAAAACAAACACTCAAATGATGATGATGATTTCCATCTACCCACGGCCAAAACACCTGCTGAAATGATGATGATGATGATGATGATTTCTGCCAAAACACCAGCTAACATGATGATGATGATTTCCATCTAACCATGGCCAAAACACCTGCTCAAATGATGATGATGATTGTTATTTACTCGCATCCAAAACACCCGCTCAAATGATGATGATGATTTCCATCTACCGACGGCCAAAACACCTGCTCAAATGATGATGATGATTTCCATCTACCCCGGCCAAAACACCTGCTCAAATGATGATGATGGTTGTCATCTACTCGCATCCAAAACACCTGCTCAAATGATGATGATGATTTCCATCTACCCATGGCCAAAACACCTGCTCAAATGATGATGATGATTGTCATCTACTCGTATCCAAAACACCTGCTCAAATGATGATGATGATGATGATTTCCATCTACCCACAGCCAAAACACCTGCTGAAATGATGATGATGATTTCCATCTATTCACAGCCAAAACACCTGCTCAATTGATGATGATGATTTCCATCTACCCATGGCCAAAACACCTGTTCAAATGATGATGATGATTTCCATCTACCCACAGCCAAAACACCCGCTGACATGATGATGATGATTTCCATCTAACCATGGCCAAAACACATGCTCAAATGATGATGATGATTTCCATCTACTCACGGGCAAACACCTGCTGAAATGATGATGACGATTTCCATCTACCCACGGCCAAAACACATGCTCAAATGATGATGAAGATGATAATTTCCATCTACCCACAGCCAAAACACTCGCTGACATGATGATGATTTCCATCTACCCATGGCCAAAACACATGCTCAAATGATGATGATGATTTCCATCTACTCACGGGCAAACACCTGCTGAAATGATGATGACGATTTCCATCTACCCACGGCCAAAACACATGCTCAAATGATGATGATGATGATGATTTCCATCTACCCAAGGCCAAAACAACTACTCAAATGATGATGAAGATGATAATTTCCATCTACCCACAGCCAAAACACTCGCTGACATGATGATGATTTCCATCTACCCATGGCCAAAACACCTGATCAAATGATGATGATGATTTCCATCTACCAACAGCCAAAACACCTGCTGAAATGATGATGACGATTTCCATCTACCCACGGCCAAAACACATGCTCAAATGATGATGATGATTTCCATCTACCCAAGGCCAAACACTTGCTCAAATAATGATGATGTATTCCATCTACCCATGGCCAAAACACCTGCTCAAATGATGATGAGGATTTTCATCTACCTATGGCCAAAACAAACGCTCAAATGATGATGATGATTTCCATCTACCCACGGCCAAAACACCTGCTGAAATGATGATGAGGATTTCCGGCAAAACACCAGCTGAAATGTTGATGATGATTTCCATCTAACCATGGCCAAAACACCTGCTCAAATGATGATGATGGTTGTCATCTACTCGCATCCAAAACACCCGCTCAAATGATGATGAGGATTTCCATCTACCCACGGCCAAAACACCTGCTCAAATGATGATGATGATTTCCATCTACCCATGGCCAAAACACCTGCTCAAATTATGATGATTTCCATCTACCCATGGCCAAAACACCTGCTCAAATGATGATGATGGTTGTCATCTACTCGCATCCAAAACACCTGCTCAAATGATGATGATTTCCATCTACCCACGGCCAAAACACCTACTCAAATGATGATGAAGATGATAATTTCCATCTACCCACAGCCAAAACACTCGCTGACATGATGATGATTTCCATCTACCCATGGCCAAAACACTTGCTCAAATTATGATGATGAATTCCATCTACCCATGGCCAAAACACCTGCTCAAATGATGATGAGGATTTTCATCTACCTACGGCCAAAACAAACGCTCAAATGATGATAATGATTTCCATCTACCCACGGCCAAAACACCTGCTGAAATGATGATGAGGATTTCCGGCAAAACACCAGCTGAAATGTTGATGATGATTTCCATCTAACCATGGCCAAAACACATGCTCAAATGATGATGATGATTTCCATCTACCCAAGGCCAAAACACCTACTCAAATGATGATAATGATTTCCATCTACCCACGGCCAAAACACCTGCTGAAATGATGATGAGGATTTCCGGCAAAACACCAGCTGAAATGTTGATGATGATTTCCATCTAACCATGGCCAAAACACATGCTCAACTGATGATGATGATTTCCATCTACCCACAGCCAAAACACCCGCTGACATGATAATGATGATTTCCATCTAACCATGGCCAAAACACATGCTCATATGATGATGATGATTTCCATCTACCCACTGCCAAAGCACCTGCTCAAATGATGATGATGATGATTTCCATCTACCCATGACCAAAATACCTGCTCAAATGATGATGATGATTTCCATCTACCCAAGGCCAAAACACTTGCTCAAATTATGATGATGAATTCCATCTACCCATGGCCAAAACACCTGCTGAAATGATGATGAGGATTTTCATCTACCCACAGTCAAAACAAACACTCAAATGATGATGATGATTTCCATCTACCCACGGCCAAAACACCTGCTGAAATGATGATGATGATGATGATTTCTGCCAAAACACCAGCTAACATGATGATGATGATTTCCATCTAACCATGGCCAAAACACCTGCTCAAATGATGATGATGATTGTTATTTACTCGCATCCAAAACACCCGCTCAAATGATGATGATGATTTCCATCTACCGACGGCCAAAACACCTGCTCAAATGATGATGATGATTTCCATCTACCCCGGCCAAAACACCTGCTCAAATGATGATGATGGTTGTCATCTACTCGCACCCAAAACACCTGCTCAAATGATGATGATGATTTCCATCTACCCATGGCCAAAACACCTGCTCAAATGATGATGATGATTGTCATCTACTCGTATCCAAAACACCTGCTCAAATGATGATGATGATGATGATGATTTCCATCTACCCACAGCCAAAACACCTGCTGAAATGATGATGATGATTTCCATCTATTCACAGCCAAAACACCTGCTCAATTGATGATGATGATTTCCATCTACCCATGGCCAAAACACCTGTTCAAATGATGATGATGATTTCCATCTACCCACAGCCAAAACACCCGCTGACATGATGATGATGATTTCCATCTAACCATGGCCAAAACACATGCTCAAATGATGATGATGATTTCCATCTACTCACGGGCAAACACCTGCTGAAATGATGATGACGATTTCCATCTACCCACGGCCAAAACACATGCTCAAATGATGATGAAGATGATAATTTCCATCTACCCACAGCCAAAACACTCGCTGACATGATGATGATTTCCATCTACCCATGGCCAAAACACATGCTCAAATGATGATGATGATTTCCATCTACTCACGGGCAAACACCTGCTGAAATGATGATGACGATTTCCATCTACCCACGGCCAAAACACATGCTCAAATGATGATGATGATGATGATTTCCATCTACCCAAGGCCAAAACAACTACTCAAATGATGATGAAGATGATAATTTCCATCTACCCACAGCCAAAACACTCGCTGACATGATGATGATTTCCATCTACCCATGGCCAAAACACCTGATCAAATGATGATGATGATTTCCATCTACCAACAGCCAAAACACCTGCTGAAATGATGAAGACGATTTTCATCTACCCACGGCCAAAACACATGCTCAAATGATGATGATGATTTCCATCTACCCACGGCCAAAACACATGCTCAAATGATGATGATGATTTCCATCTACCCAAGGCCAAACACTTGCTCAAATAATGATGATGTATTCCATCTACCCATGGCCAAAACACCTGCTCAAATGATGATGAGGATTTTCATCTACCTACGGCCAAAACAAACGCTCAAATGATGATGATGATTTCCATCTACCCACGGCCAAAACACCTGCTGAAATGATGATGAGGATTTCCGGCAAAACACCAGGTGAAATGTTGATGATGATTTCCATCTAACCATGGCCAAAACACCTGCTCAAATGATGATGATGATTTCCATCTACCCATGGCCAAAACACCTGCTCAAATGATGATGATTTCCATCTACCCATGGCCAAAACACCTGCTCAAATGATGATGATGGTTGTCATCTACTCGCATCCAAAACACCCGCTCCAATGATGATGAGGATTTCCATCTACCCACGGCCAAAACACCTGCTCAAATGATGATGATGATTTCCATCTACCCATGGCCAAAACACCTGCTCAAATTATGATGATTTCCATCTACCCATGGCCAAAACACCTGCTCAAATGATGATGATGGTTGTCATCTACTCGCATCCAAAACACCTACTCAAATGATGATGAAGATGATAATTTCCATCTACCCACAGCCAAAACACTCGCTGACATGATGATGATTTCCATCTACCCATGGCCAAAACACATGCTCAAATGATGATGATGATTTCCATCTACTCACGGCCAAACACCTACTCAAATGATGATGATTTCCAGCTACCCACAGCCAAAACACCTGATCAAATGATGATGATGATTTCCATCTACCCACGGCCAAAACACATGCTCAAATGATGATGATGATTTCCATCTACCCAAGGCCAAAACACTTGCTCAAATTATGATGATGAATTCCATCTACCCATGGCCAAAACACCTGCTCAAATGATGATGAGGATTTTCATCTACCTACGGCCAAAACAAACGCTCAAATGATGATAATGATTTCCATCTACCCACGGCCAAAACACCTGCTGAAATGATGATGAGGATTTCTGGCAAAACACCAGCTGAAATGTTGATGATGATTTCCATCTAACCATGGCCAAAACACCTGCTCAAATGATGATGATGATTGTTATTTACTCGCATCCAAAACACCCGCTCAAATGATGGTGAGGATTTCCATCTACCCACGGCCAAAACACCTGATCAAATGATGATGATGATTTCCATCTACCCATGGCCAAAACACCTGCTCAAATGATGATGATGGTTGTCATCTACTCGCATCCAAAACACCTGCTCAAATGATGATGATTTCCATCTACCCATGGCCAAAACATCTGCTCAAATGATGATGATGATTGTCATCTACTCGCATCCAAAACACCTGCTCAAATGATGATGATGGTTTCCATCTACCCATGGTCAAAACACCTGCTCAAATGATGATGATGATTTCCATCTACCCATGGCCAAAACACCTGCTCAAATGATGATGATGATGATTTCCATCTACCCATGGCCAAAACACCTGCTCAAATGATGATGGTGATTTCCATCTACCCATGGCCAAAACACCTGCTCACATGATGATGGTGATTTCCATCTATCCATGGCCAAAACACCTGTTCAAATGATGATGATTTCCATCTACCCACAGCCAAAACACCTACTCAAATGATGATGAAGATGATAATTTCCATCTACCCACAGCCAAAACACTCGCTGACATGATGATGATTTCCATCTACCCATGGCCAAAACACATGCTCAAATGATGATGATGATTTCCATCTACTCACGGCCAAACATCTACTCAAATGATGATGATGATTTCCAGCTACCCACAGCCAAAACACCTGATCAAATGATGATGATGATTTCCATCTACCAACAGCCAAAACACCTGCTGAAATGATGATGACGATTTCCATCTACCCACGGCCAAAACACATGCTCAAATGATGATGATGATTTCCATCTACCCAAGGCCAAAACACTTGCTCAAATTATGATGATGAATTCCATCTACCCATGGCCAAAACACCTGCTCAAATGATGATGAGGATTTTCATCTACCTACGGCCAAAACAAACGCTCAAATGATGATAATGATTTCCATCTACCCACGGCCAAAACACCTGCTGAAATGATGATGAGGATTTCCGGCAAAACACCAGCTGAAATGTTGATGATGATTTCCATCTAACCATGGCCAAAACACCTGCTCAAATGATGATGATGATTGTTATTTACTCGCATCCAAAACACCCGCTCAAATGATGGTGAGGATTTCCATCTACCCACGGCCAAAACACCTGCTCAAATGATAATGATGATTTCCATCTACCCATGGCCAAAACACCTGCTCAAATGACGATGATGGTTGTCATCTACTCGCATCCAAAACACCTGCTCAAATGATGATGATTTCCATCTACCCATGGCCAAAACATCTGCTCAAATGATGATGATGATTGTCATCTACTCGCATCCAAAACACCTGCTCAAATGATGATGATGGTTTCCATCTACCCAAGATCAAAACACCTGCTCAAATGATGATGATGATTTCCATCTACCCATGGCCAAAACACCTGCTCAAATGATGATGATGATGATTTCCATCTACCCATGGCCAAAACACCTGCTCAAATGATGATGGTGATTTCCATCAACCCATGGCCAAAACACCTGCTCACATGATGATGGTTATTTCCATCTATCCATGGCCAAAACACCTGTTCAAATGATGATGATTTCCATCTACCCACAGCCAAAACATCCGTTGACATGATGATGATGATGATTTCCATCTACCCATGGCCAAAATGCATGCTCAAATGATGATGATTTCCATCTACCCACGTCCAAAACACCTACTCAAATGATGATGATCTTGATTTCCATCTATTCACAGCCAAAACACCTGCTCAAATGATGATGATGATTTCCATCTACCCATGGCCAAAACACCTGTTCAAATGATGATGATGATGATTTCCATCTACCCACAGCCATAACACCCGCTGACATGATGATGATGATTTCCATCTAACCATGGCCAAAACACATGCTCAAATGATGATGATGATTTCCATCTACCCACGGCCAAAACACCTAGTCAAATGATGATGATGATTTCCATCTACCCACAGCCAAAACACCTGATCAAATTATGATGATGATTTCCATCTACCCACGGCCAAACCCCCTGCTCAAATGATGATGATGATTTCATCCACCCATGGCCAAAACACCTGCTCAAATGATGATGATGAGTTCCAGCTACCCATGGCCAAAATACCTGATCAAATGATGATGATGATTTCCATCTACCCATGGCCAAAAGACCCGCTCAAATGATGATGATGATTGTCATCTACTCGCATCCAAAACACCTGCTCAAATGATGATGATGATTTCCATCTACCCACTGCCAAAGCACCTGCTCAAATGATGATGATGACGATTTCCATCTACCCATGGCCAAAATACCTGATCAAATGATGATGATGATTTCCATCTACCAACAGCCAAAAAACCTGATGAAATGATGATGACGATTTCCATCTACCCACGGCCAAAACACATGCTCAAATGATGATGATGATTTCCATCTACCCACGGCCAAAACACTTGCTCAAATTATGATGATGATTTCCATCTACCCATGGCCAAAACACCTGCTCAAATGATGATGATGATTTCCATCTACCCACGGCCAAAACACCTGCTCAAATGATGATGATGAGTTCCAGCTACCCATGGCAAAAAGACCCGCTCAAATGATGATGATGATTGTCATCTACCCAAGGCCAAAATACCTGCTCAAATGATGACGATGATTTCCATCTACCCATGGCCAAAACACCTGCTCAAATGATGATGATGATTATCATCTACTCGCATCCAAAACACCCGCTCAAATGATGATGATGATTTCCATCCACCCATGGCAAAACACCTGCTCAAATGATGATGATGATGATTTCCATCCACCCATGGCCAAAACACCTGCTCAAATGATGATAATGATTTCCATCTAGCCATGGCCAAAAGACCCACTCAAATGATGATGATGATTGTCATCCACCCATGGCCAAAACACCTGCTCAAATGATAATGGTGATTATCATCTACTCGCATCCAAAACACCCGCTCAAATGATGATGATGATTTCCATCTACCCATGGCCAAAACACCTGCTCAAATGATGATGATGATGATTTCCATCTACCCATGGCCAAAACACCAGCTCAAATGTTGATGATGATTTCCATCTAGCCACGGCCAAAACACCTGCTCAAATGATGATGAAGATTTCCATCTACCCATGGCCAAAACACCTGCTCAAATGATGATGATTATTTCCATCTACCCACGGCTAAAACACCAGCTCAAATGTTGATGATGATTTCCATTTACCCATGGCCAAAACACCTGCTCAAATGATGATGATGATTTCCATCTACCCATGGCCAAAACACCTGTTCATATGATGATGATGATTTCCATCTACCCATGGCCAAAACACCTGCTCAAATGATGATGATGATTTCCATCTACCCATGGCCAAAACACCTGCTCAAATGATGATGATTTCCATCTACCCATGGCCAAAACACCTGCTCAAATGATGATGATGGTTGTCATCTACTCGCATCCAAAACACCTGCTCAAATGATGATGATGATTTCCATCTACCCATGGCCAAAACATCTGCTCAAATGATGATGATGATTGTCATCTACTCGCATCCAAAACACCTGCTCAAATGATGATGATGGTTTCCATCTACCCATGGCCAAAACACCTGCTCAAATGATGATGATGATTATCATCTACTCGCATCCAAAACACCTGCTGAAATGATGATGATGATTTCCATCTACCCATGGCCAAAACACCTGCTCAAATGATTATGATGATGATTTCCATCAACCCATGGCCAAAACACCTGCTCACATGATGATGGTTATTTCCATCTATCCATGGCCAAAACACCTGTTCAAATGATGATGATTTCCATCTACCCACAGCCAAAACATCCGTTGACATGATGATGATGATGATTTCCATCTACCCATGGCCAAAATGCATGCTCAAATGATGATGATTTCCATCTACCCACGTCCAAAACACCTACTCAAATGATGATGATCTTGATTTCCATCTATTCACAGCCAAAACACCTGCTCAAATGATGATGATGATTTCCATCTAACCATGGCCAAAACACATGCTCAAATGATGATGATGATTTCCATCTACCCACGGCCAAAACACCTAGTCAAATGATGATGATGATTTCCATCTACCCACAGCCAAAACACCTGATCAAATGATGATGATGATTTCCATCTACCAACAGCCAAAAAACCTGCGGAAATGATGATGACGATTTCCATCTACCAAAGGCCAAAACACATGCCCAAATGATGATGATGATTTCCATTTACCCACGACCACAACACCTGCTCATATGATGATGATGATTTCCATCTACCCACTGCCAAAGCACCTGCTCAAATGATGATGATGATGATTTCCATTTACCCATGGCCAAAATACCTGATCAAATGATGATGACGATTTCCAGCAACCCACGGCCAAAACACATGCTCAAATGATGATGATGATTTCCATCTACCCACGGCCACAACACTAGCTCATATGATGATAATGATTTCCAACTACCCACTGCCAAAACACTTGCTCAAATTATGATGATGATTTCCATCTACCCACGGCCAAACCCCCTGCTCAAATGATGATGATGATTTCATCCACCCATGGCCAAAACACCTGCTCAAATGATGATGATGATTTCCATCTACCCATGGCCAAAAGACCCGCTCAAATGATGATGATGATTGTCATCTACTCGCATCCAAAACACCTACTCAAATAATGATGATGATTTCCATCTACCCACTGGCAAAGCACCTGCTCAAATTATGATGATGATGATTTCCATCTACCCATGGCCAAAATACCTGATCAAATGATGATGATGATTTCCATCTACCCATGGCCAAAAGACCCGCTCAAATGATGATGATGATTGTCATCTACTCGCATCCAAAACACCTGCTCAAATGATGATGATGATTTCCATCTACCCACTGCCAAAGCACCTGCTCAAATGATGATGATGACGATTTCCATCTACCCATGGCCAAAATACCTGATCAAATGATGATGATGATTTCCATCTACCAACAGCCAAAAAACCTGATGAAATGATGATGACGATTTCCATCTACCCACGGCCAAAACACATGCTCAAATGATGATGATGATTTCCATCTACCCACGGCCAAAACACTTGCTCAAATTATGATGATGATTTCCATCTACCCATGGCCAAAACACCTGCTCAAATGATGATGATGATTTCCATCTACCCACGGCCAAAACACCTGCTCAAATGATGATGATGAGTTCCAGCTACCCATGGCAAAAAGACCCGCTCAAATGATGATGATGATTGTCATCTACCCAAGGCCAAAATACCTGCTCAAATGATGACGATGATTTCCATCTACCCATGGCCAAAACACCTGCTCAAATGATGATGATGATTATCATCTACTCGCATCCAAAACACCCGCTCAAATGATGATGATGATTTCCATCCACCCATGGCAAAACACCTGCTCAAATGATGATGATGATGATTTCCATCCACCCATGGCCAAAACACCTGCTCAAATGATGATGATGATTTCCATCTAGCCATGGCCAAAAGACCCACTCAAATGATGATGATGATTGTCATCCACCCATGGCCAAAACACCTGCTCAAATGATAATGGTGATTATCATCTACTCGCATCCAAAACACCCGCTCAAATGATGATGATGATTTCCATCTACCCATGGCCAAAACACCTGCTCAAATGATGATGATGATGATTTCCATCTACCCATGGCCAAAACACCAGCTCAAATGTTGATGATGATTTCCATCTAGCCACGGCCAAAACACCTGCTCAAATGATGATGAAGATTTCCATCTACCCATGGCCAAAACACCTGCTCAAATGATGATGATTATTTCCATCTACCCACGGCTAAAACACCAGCTCAAATGTTGATGATGATTTCCATTTACCCATGGCCAAAACACCTGCTCAAATGATGATGATGATTTCCATCTACCCATGGCCAAAACACCTGTTCATATGATGATGATGATTTCCATCTACCCATGGCCAAAACACCTGCTCAAATGATGATGATGATTTCCATCTACCCGTGGCCAAAACACCTGCTCAAATGATGATGATTTCCATCTACCCATGGCCAAAACACCTGCTCAAATGATGATGATGGTTGTCATCTACTCGCATCCAAAACACCTGCTCAAATGATGATGATGATTTCCATCTACCCATGGCCAAAACATCTGCTCAAATGATGATGATGATTGTCATCTACTCGCATCCAAAACACCTGCTCAAATGATGATGATGGTTTCCATCTACCCATGGCCAAAACACCTGCTCAAATGATGATGATGATTATCATCTACTCGCATCCAAAACACCTGCTGAAATGATGATGATGATTTCCATCTACCCATGGCCAAAACACCTGCTCAAATGATTATGATGATGATTTCCATCTACCCATGGCCAAAACACCTGCTCAAATGATGATGATTTCCATCTACCCACAGCCAAAACACCCGCTGACATGATGATGATCATGATTTCCATCTACCCATGGCCAAAATACATGCTCAAATGATGATAATGATGATTTCCATCTACCCACGGCCAAAACACCTACTCAAATGATGATGATCTTGATTTCCATCTACCCACAGCCAAAACACCCGCTGACATGATGATGATGATGATTATGATTTCCATCTACCCATGGCCAAAATACATGCTCAAATGATGATGATGATGATTTGCATCTACCCATGGCCAAAACACCTGTTCGTATGATGATGATGATTTCCATCTAGCCACGGCCAAAACACCTGCTCAAATGATGATGATGATTTCCATCTACCCATGGCCAAAACACCTGCTCAAATGATGATGATTTCCATCTACCCATGGCCAAAACACCTGCTCAAATGATGATGATGGTTGTCATCTACTCGCATCCAAAACACCTGCTCAAATGATGATGTTGATTTCCATCTACCCATGGCCAAAACATCTGCTCAAATGATGATGATGATTGTCATCTACTCGCATCCAAAACACCTGCTCAAATGATGATGATGGTTTCCATCTACCCATGGCCAAAAGACCCGCTCAAATGATGATGATGATTGTCATCTACTCGCATCCAAAACACCTGCTCAAATGATGATGATGATTTCCATCTACCCACTGCCAAAGCACCTGCTCAAATGATGATGATGACGATTTCCATCTACCCATGGCCAAAATACCTGATCAAATGATGATGATGATTTCCATCTACCAACAGCCAAAAAACCTGATGAAATGATGATGACGATTTCCATCTACCCACGGCCAAAACACATGCTCAAATGATGATGATGATTTCCATCTACCCACGGCCAAAACACTTGCTCAAATTATGATGATGATTTCCATCTACCCATGGCCAAAACACCTGCTCAAATGATGATGATGATTTCCATCTACCCACGGCCAAAACACCTGCTCAAATGATGATGATGAGTTCCAGCTACCCATGGCAAAAAGACCCGCTCAAATGATGATGATGATTGTCATCTACCAAAGGCCAAAATACCTGCTCAAATGATGACGATGATTTCCATCTACCCATGGCCAAAACACCTGCTCAAATGATGATGATGATTATCATCTACCCACTGCCAAAGCACCTGCTCAAATGATGATGATGATGATTTCCATCTACCCATGGCCAAAATACCTGATCAAATGATGATGATGATTGTCATCTACTCGCATCCAAAACACCTGCTCAAATGATGATGATGATTTCCATCTACCCACTGCCAAAGCACCTGCTCAAATGATGATGATGATGATGATGATTTCCATCTACCCATGGCCAAAATACCTGATAAAATGATGATGATGATTTCCATCTATTCACAGCCAAAACACCTGCTCAATTGATGATGATGATTTCCATCTAACCATGGCCAAAACACATGCTCAAATGATGATGATGATTTCCATCTACCCACGGCCAAAACACCTACTTAAATGATGATGAAGATGATAATTTCCATCTACCCACAGCCAAAATACTCGCTGACATGATCATGATTTCCATCTACCCATGGCCAAAACACATGCTCAAATGATGATGATGATTTCCATCTACTCACGGACAAACACCTACTCAAATGATGATGATGATTTCCATCTACCCACAGCCAAAACACCTGATCAAATGATGATGATGATGATTTCCATCTACCCAAGGTCAAAACACTTGCTCAAATTATGATGATGAATTCCATCTACCCATGGCCAAAACACCTGCTCAAATGATGATGAGGATTTTCATCTACCTACGGCCAAAACAAACGCTCAAATGATGATGATTATTTCCATCTACCCACGGCCAAAACACCTGCTGAAATGATGATGAGGATTTCCGGCAAAAAACCAGCTGAAATGTTGATGATGATTTCCATCTAACCATGGCCAAACACCTGCTCAAATGATGATGATGATTTCCATCTACCCATGGCCAAAACACCTGCTCAAATGATGATGATTTCCATCTACCCATGGCCAAAACACCTGCTCAAATGATGATGATGGTTGTCATCTACTCGCATCCAAAACACCTGCTCAAATGATGATGATGATTTCCATCTACCCATGGCCAAAACATCTGCTCAAATGATGATGATGATTGTCATCTACTCGCATCCAATACACCTGCTCAAATGATGATGATGATTTCCATCTACCCATGGCCAAAACACCTGCTCAAATGATTATGTTGATTATCATCTACCCATGGCCAAAACACCTGCTCAAATGATGATGGTGATTTCCATCTAT
This sequence comes from Ambystoma mexicanum, assembly GCF_040938575.1. Classification (NCBI taxonomy): domain Eukaryota; kingdom Metazoa; phylum Chordata; class Amphibia; order Caudata; family Ambystomatidae; genus Ambystoma; species Ambystoma mexicanum. The sequence goes on from NC_090928.1 coordinate 1,259,635,951, forward strand.
CCATGGCCAAAACACCTGTTCAAATGATGATGATGATTTTCATCTACCCACAGCCAAAACACCAGCTGACATGATGATGATGATGATTTCCATCTACCCATGGCCAAAATATATGCTCAAATGATGATGATGATGATTTCCATCTACCCACTGCCAAAACACCTACTCAAATAATGATGATCATGATTTCCATCTACCCACAGCCAAAACACCTGCTGAAATGATGATGATTTCCATCTATTCACAGCCAAAACACCTGCTCAAATGATGATGAATATGATTTCCATCTACCCATGGCCAAAACACCTGATCAAAAGATGATGATGATGATTTCCATCTAACCATGGCCAAAACACATGCTCAAATGATGATGATGATTTCCATCTACCCACGCCCAAAACACCTACTCAAATGATGATGATGATTTCCATCTACACACAGCCTAAACACCTGATCAAATGATGATGATGATTTCGATCTGCCAACAGCCAAAAAACCTGCTGAAATGATGATGACGATTTCCATCTACCGAAGGCCAAAACACATGCTCAAATGATGATGATGATGATTTCCATCTACCCATGGCCAAAATACCTGATCAAATGATGATGACGATTTCCATCTACCAACAGCCAAAAAACCTGCTGAAATGATGATGACGATTTCCATCAACCCACGGCCAAAACACATGCTCAAATTATGATGATGATTTCCATCTACCCACGGCCACAACACCTGCTCATATGATGATGATGATTTCCATCTACCCACTGCTAAAACGCTTGCTCAAATTATGATGATGATTTCCATCTACCCACGGCCAAAACACCTGCTCAAATGATGATGATGATTTCCATCCACCCATGGCCAAAACACCTGCTCAAATGATTATGATGATGATTTCCATCTACCCATGGCCAAAATACCTGATCAAATGATGATTTCCATCTACCCATGGCCAAAAGACCCGCTCAAATAATGATGATGATTGTCATCTACTCGCATCCAAAACACCTGCTCAAATGATGATGATGATTTCCATCTACCCACTGCCAAAGCACCTGCTCAAATGATGATGATGATGATTTCCAACTACCCATAGCCTAAACACCTGATCAAATGATGATGATGATTTCGATCTGCCAACAGCCAAAAAACCTGCTGAAATGATGATGACGATTTCCATCTACCGAAGGCCAAAACACATGCTCAAATGATGATGATGATGATTTCCATCTACCCATGGCCAAAATACCTGATCAAATGATGATGACGATTTCCATCTACCAACAGCCAAAAAACCTGCTGAAATGATGATGACGATTTCCATCAACCCACGGCCAAAACACATGCTCAAATTATGATGATGATTTCCATCTACCCACGGCCACAACACCTGCTCATATGATGATGATGATTTCCATCTACCCACTGCTAAAACGCTTGCTCAAATTATGATGATGATTTCCATCTACCCACGGCCAAAACACCTGCTCAAATGATGATGATGATTTCCATCCACCCATGGCCAAAACACCTGCTCAAATGATTATGATGATGATTTCCATCTACCCATGGCCAAAATACCTGATCAAATGATGATTTCCATCTACCCATGGCCAAAAGACCCGCTCAAATAATGATGATGATTGTCATCTACTCGCATCCAAAACACCTGCTCAAATGATGATGATGATTTCCATCTACCCACTGCCAAAGCACCTGCTCAAATGATGATGATGATGATGATTTCCATCTACCCATGGCCAAAATACCTGATCAAATGATGATTTCCATCTACCCATGGCCAAAAGACCCGCTCAAATGATGATGATGATTGTCATCTACTCGCATCCAAAACACCTGCTCAAATGATGATGATGATTTCCATCTACCCACTGCCAAAGCACCTGCTCAAATGATGATGATGATGATGATGATTTCCATCTACCCATGGCCAAAATACCTGATAAAATGATGATGATGATTTCCATCTATTCACAGCCAAAACACCTGCTCAATTGATGGTGATGATTTCCATCTAACCATGGCGAAAACACATGCTCAAATGATGATGATGATTTCCATCTACCCACGGCCAAAACACCTACTTAAATGATGATGAAGATGATAATTTCCATCTACCCACAGCCAAAATACTCGCTGACATGATCATGATTTCCATCTACCCATGGCCAAAACACCTACTCAAATGATGATGATGATTTCCATCTACCCACAGCCAAAACACCTGATCAAATGATGATGATGATGATTTCCATCTACCCAAGGTCAAAACACTTGCTCAAATTATGATGATGAATTCCATCTACCCATGGCCAAAACACCTGCTCAAATGATGATGAGGATTTTCATCTACCTACGGCCAAAACAAACGCTCAAATGATGATGATTATTTCCATCTACCCACGGCCAAAACACCTGCTGAAATGATGATGAGGATTTCCGGCAAAAAACCAGCTGAAATGTTGATGATGATTTCCATCTAACCATGGCCAAACACCTGCTCAAATGATGATGATGATTGTCATTTACTCGCATCCAAAACACCCGCTCAAATGATGATGAGGATTTCCATCTACCCACAGCCAAAACACCTACTCAAATGATGATGATGATTTCCATCTACCCATGGCCAAAACACCTGCTCAAATGATGATGATTTCCATCTACCCATGGCCAAAACACCTGCTCAAATGATGATGGTGATTTCCATCTATCCATGGCCAAAGCACCTGTTCAAATGATGATGATGATTTTCATCTACCCACAGCCAAAACACCAGCTGACATGATGATGATGATGATTTCCATCTACCCATGGCCAAAATATATGCTCAAATGATGATGATGATGATTTCCATCTACCCACTGCCAAAACACCTACTCAAATAATGATGATCATGATTTCCATCTACCCACAGCCAAAACACCTGCTGAAATGATGATGATTTCCATCTATTCACAGCCAAAACACCTGCTCAAATGATGATGAATATGATTTCCATCTACCCATGGCCAAAACACCTGATCAAAAGATGATGATGATGATTTCCATCTAACCATGGCCAAAACACATGCTCAAATGATGATGATGATTTCCATCTACCCACGCCCAAAACACCTACTCAAATGATGATGATGATTTCCATCTACCCACAGCCAAAACACCTGATCAAATGATGATGATGATTTCCATCTGCCAACAGCCAAAAAACCTGCTGAAATGATGATGACGATTTCGATCTACCGAAGGCCAAAACACATGCTCAAATGATGATGATGATGATTTCCATCTACCCATGGCCAAAATACCTGATCAAATGATGATGACGATTTCCATCTACCAACAGCCAAAAAACCTCCTGAAATGATGATGACGATTTCCATCAACCCACGGCCAAAACACATGCTCAAATTATGATGATGATTTCCATCTACCCACGGCCACAACACCTGCTCATATGATGATGATGATTTCCATCTACCCACTGCTAAAACACTTGCTCAAATTATGATGATGATTTCCATCTACCCACGGCCAAAACACCTGCTCAAATGATGATGATGATTTCCATCCACCCATGGCCAAAACACCTGCTCAAATGATTATGATGATTTCCATCCACCCATGGCCAAAAGACCCGCTCAAATAATGATGATGATTGTCATCTACTCGCATCCAAAACACCTGCTCAAATGATGATGATGATTTCCATCTACCCACTGCCAAAGCACCTGCTCAAATGATGATGATGATGATTTCCATCTACCCTTGGCCAAAATACCTGATCAAATGATGATTTCCATCTACCCATGGCCAAAAGACCCGCTCAAATGATGATGATGATTGTCATCTACTCGCATCCAAAACACCTGCTCAAATGATGATGATGATTTCCATCTACCCACTGCCAAAGCACCTGCTCAAATGATGATGATGATGATGATGATGATTTCCATCTACCCATGGCCAAAATACCTGATAAAATGATGATGATGATTTCCATCTACCAACAGCCAAAAAATCTGCTGAAATAATGATGACGATTTCCATCAAAACACGGCCAAAACACATGCTCAAATGATGATGATGATTTCCATCTACCCACTGCCACAACACCTGCTCATATGATGATGATGATTTCCATCTATTCACAGCCAAAACACCTGCTCAAATGATGATGATGATTTCCATCTACCCATGGCCAAAACACCTGCTCAAATGATGATGATGATGATTTCCATCTACCCATGGCCAAAACACCTGCTCAAATGATGATGATGATTTCCATCTACCCATGGCCAAAACACCTGCTCAAATGATGATGTTGATTATCATCTACCTGCATCCAAAACACCCGCTGAAATGATGATGATGATTTCCATCTACCCATGGCCAAAACACCTACTCAAATGATGATGATCTTGATTTCCATCTACCCACAGCCAAAACACCTGCTGAAATGATGATGATGATTTCCATCTATTCACAGCCAAAACACCTGCTCAAATGATGATGATGATTTCCATCTACCCATGGCCAAAACACCTGCTCAAATGATGATGATGATGATTTCCATCTACCCATGGCCAAAACACCTGCTCAAATGATGATGATGATTTCCATCTACCCATGGCCAAAACACCTGCTCAAATGATGATGTTGATTATCATCTACCTGCATCCAAAACACCCGCTGAAATGATGATGATGATTTCCATCTACCCAGGGCCAAAACACCTGCTCAAATGATGATGATGATGATTTCCATCTACCCATGGCCAAAACACCTGTTCAAATGATGATGATGATTTCCATCTACCCACAGCCAAAACACCAGCTGACATGATGATGATGATGATTTCCATCTACCCATGGCCAAAATACCTGATAAAATGATGATGATGATTTCCATCTATTCACAGCCAAAACACCTGCTCAATTGATGATGATGATTTCCATCTAACCATGGCCAAAACACATGCTCAAATGATGATGATGATTTCCATCTACCCACGGCCAAAACACCTACTTAAATGATGATGAAGATGATAATTTCCATCTACCCACAGCCAAAATACTCGCTGACATGATCATGATTTCCATCTACCCATGGCCAAAACACATGCTCAAATGATGATGATGATTTCCATCTACTCACGGACAAACACCTACTCAAATGATGATGATGATTTCCATCTACCCACAGCCAAAACACCTGATCAAATGATGATGATGATGATTTCCATCTACCCAAGGTCAAAACACTTGCTCAAATTATGATGATGAATTCCATCTACCCATGGCCAAAACACCTGCTCAAATGATGATGAGGATTTTCATCTACCTACGGCCAAAACAAACGCTCAAATGATGATGATTATTTCCATCTACCCACGGCCAAAACACCTGCTGAAATGATGATGAGGATTTCCGGCAAAAAACCAGCTGAAATGTTGATGATGATTTCCATCTAACCATGGCCAAACACCTGCTCAAATGATGATGATGATTGTCATTTACTCGCATCCAAAACACCCGCTCAAATGATGATGAGGATTTCCATCTACCCACAGCCAAAACACCTGCTCAAATGATGATGATGATTTCCATCTACCCATGGCCAAAACACCTGCTCAAATGATGATGATTTCCATCTACCCATGGCCAAAACACCTGCTCAAATGATGATGATGGTTGTCATCTACTCGCATCCAAAACACCTGCTCAAATGATGATGATGATTTCCATCTACCCATGGCCAAAACATCTGCTCAAATGATGATGATGATTGTCATCTACTCGCATCCAATACACCTGCTCAAATTATGATGATGATTTCCATCTACCCATGGCCAAAACACCTGCTCAAATGATTATGTTGATTATCATCTACCCATGGCCAAAACACCTGCTCAAATGATGATGGTGATTTCCATCTATCCATGGCCAAAACACCTGTTCAAATGATGATGATGATTTTCATCTACCCACAGCCAAAACACCAGCTGACATGATGATGATGATGATTTCCATCTACCCATGGCCAAAATATATGCTCAAATGATGATGATGATGATTTTCATCTACCCACTGCCAAAACACCTACTCAAATAATGATGATCATGATTTCCATCTACCCACAGCCAAAACACCTGCTGAAATGATGATGATTTCCATCTATTCACAGCCAAAACACCTGCTCAAATGATGATGAATATGATTTCCATCCACCCATGGCCAAAACACCTGATCAAAAGATGATGATGATGATTTCCATCTAACCATGGCCAAAACACATGCTCAAATGATGATGATGATTTCCATCTACCCACGCCCAAAACACCTACTCAAATGATGATGATGATTTCCATCTACCCACAGCCTAAACACCTGATCAAATGATGATGATGATTTCCATCTGCCAACAGCCAAAAAACCTGCTGAAATGATGATGACGATTTCCATCTACCGAAGGCCAAAACACATGCTCAAATGATGATGATGATGATTTCCATCTACCCATGGCCAAAATACCTGATCAAATGATGATGACGATTTCCATCTACCAACAGCCAAAAAACCTGCTAAAATGATGATGACGATTTCCATCAACCCACGGCCAAAACACATGCTCAAATTATGATGATGATTTCCATCTACCCACTGCTAAAACACTTGCTCAAATTATGATGATGATTTCCATCTACCCACGGCCAAAACACCTGCTCAAATGATGATGATGATTTCCATCTACCCATGGCCAAAATACCTGATCAAATGATGATTTCCATCTACCCATGGCCAAAAGACCCGCTCAAATAATGATGATGATTGTCATCTACTCGCATCCAAAACACCTGCTCAAATGATGATGATGATTTCCATCTACCCACTGCCAAAGCACCTGCTCAAATGATGATGATGATGATTTCCATCTACCCATGGCCAAAATACCTGATCAAATGATGATTTCCATCTACCCATGGCCAAAAGACCCGCTCAAATGATGATGATGATTGTCATCTACTCGCATCCAAAACACCTGCTCAAATGATGATGATGATTTCCATCTACCCACTGCCAAAGCACCTGCTCAAATGATGATGATGATGATGATGATTTCCATCTACCCATGGCCAAAATACCTGATAAAATGATGATGATTTCCATCTATTCACAGCCAAAACACCTGCTCAATTGATGGTGATGATTTCCATCTAACCATGGCCAAAACACATGCTCAAATGATGATGATGATTTCCATCTACCCACGGCCAAAACACCTACTTAAATGATGATGAAGATGATAATTTCCATCTACCCACAGCCAAAATACTCGCTGACATGATCATGATTTCCATCTACCCATGGCCAAAACACCTACTCAAATGATGATGATGATTTCCATCTACCCACAGCCAAAACACCTGATCAAATGATGATGATGATGATTTCCATCTACCCAAGGTCAAAACACTTGCTCAAATTATGATGATGAATTCCATCTACCCATGGCCAAAACACCTGCTCAAATGATGATGAGGATTTTCATCTACCTACGGCCAAAACAAACGCTCAAATGATGATGATTATTTCCATCTACCCACGGCCAAAACACCTGCTGAAATGATGATGAGGATTTCCGGCAAAAAACCAGCTGAAATGTTGATGATGATTTCCATCTAACCATGGCCAAACACCTGCTCAAATGATGATGATGATTGTCATTTACTCGCATCCAAAACACCCGCTCAAATGATGATGAGGATTTCCATCTACCCACAGCCAAAACACCTACTCAAATGATGATGATGATTTCCATCTACCCATGGCCAAAACACCTGCTCAAATGATGATGATTTCCATCTACCCATGGCCAAAACACCTGCTCAAATGATGATGGTGATTTCCATCTATCCATGGCCAAAACACCTGTTCAAATGATGATGATGATTTTCATCTACCCACAGCCAAAACACCAGCTGACATGATGATGATGATGATGATTTCCATCTACCCATGGCCAAAATATATGCTCAAATGATGATGATGATGATTTCCATCTACCCACTGCCAAAACACCTACTCAAATAATGATGATCATGATTTCCATCTACCCACAGCCAAAACACCTGCTGAAATGATGATGATTTCCATCTATTCACAGCCAAAACACCTGCTCAAATGATGATGAATATGATTTCCATCTACCCATGGCCAAAACACCTGATCAAAAGATGATGATGATGATTTCCATCTAACCATGGCCAAAACACATGCTCAAATGATGATGATGATTTCCATCTACCCACGCCCAAAACACCTACTCAAATGATGATGATGATTTCCATCTACCCACAGCCAAAACACCTGATCAAATGATGATGATGATTTCCATCTGCCAACAGCCAAAAAACCTGCTGAAATGATGATGACGATTTCCATCTACCGAAGGCCAAAACACATGCTCAAATGATGATGATGATGATTTCCATCTACCCATGGCCAAAATACCTGATCAAATGATGATGACGATTTCCATCTACCAACAGCCAAAAAACCTGCTGAAATGATGATGACGATTTCCATCAACCCACGGCCAAAACACATGCTCAAATTATGATGATGATTTCCATCTACCCACGGCCACAACACCTGCTCATATGATGATGATGATTTCCATCTACCCACTGCTAAAACACTTGCTCAAATTATGATGATGATTTCCGTCTACCCACGGCCAAAACACCTGCTCAAATGATGATGATGATTTCCATCCACCCATGGCCAAAACACCTGCTCAAATGATTATGATGATTTCCATCCACCCATGGCCAAAAGACCCGCTCAAATAATGATGATGATTGTCATCTACTCGCATCCAAAACACCTGCTCAAATGATGATGATGATTTCCATCTACCCACTGCCAAAGCACCTGCTCAAATGATGATGATGATGATTTCCATCTACCCTTGGCCAAAATACCTGATCAAATGATGATTTCCATCTACCCATGGCCAAAAGACCCGCTCAAATGATGATGATGATTGTCATCTACTCGCATCCAAAACACCTGCTCAAATGATGATGATGATTTCCATCTACCCACTGCCAAAGCACCTGCTCAAATGATGATGATGATGATGATGATGATGATGATGATTTCCATCTACCCATGGCCAAAATACCTGATAAAATGATGATGATGATTTCCATCTACCAACAGCCAAAAAATCTGCTGAAATAATGATGACGATTTCCATCAAAACACGGCCAAAACACAAGCTCAAATGATGATGATGATTTCCATCTACCCACTGCCACAACACCTGCTCATATGATGATGATCTTGATTTCCATCTACCCACAGCCAAAACACCTGCTGAAATGATGATGATGATTTCCATCTATTCACAGCCAAAACACCTGCTCAAATGATGATGATGATTTTCATCTACCCATGGCACAAACACCTGCTCAAATGATGATGATGATGATTTCCATCTACCCATGGCCAAAACACCTGCTCAAATGATGATGATGATTTCCATCTACCCATGGCCAAAACACCTGCTCAAATGATGATGTTGATTATCATCTACCTGCATCCAAAACACCCGCTGAAATGATGATGATGATTTCCATCTACCCAGGGCCAAAACACCTGCTCAAATGATGATGATGATGATTTCCATCTACCCATGGCCAAAACACCTGCTCAAATGATGATGGTGATTTCCATCTACCCATGGCCAAAACACCTGCTCAAATGATGATGGTGATTTCCATCTATCCATGGCCAAAACACCTGTTCAAATGATGATGATGATTTCCATCTACCCACAGCCAAAACACCAGCTGACATGATGATGATGATGATTTCCATCTACCCATGGCCAAAACACCTGCTCAAATGATGATGGTGATTTCCATCTACCCACGGCCAAAACTCCTGTTCAAATGATGATGATGATTTCTATCTACCCACAGCCAAAACACCAGCTGACATGATGATGATGATGATTTCCATCTACCCATGGCCAAAACACCTGCTCAAATGATGGTGGTGATTTCCATCTATCCATGGCCAAAACACCTTTTCAAATGATGATGATGATTTCCATCTACCCACAGCCAAAACACTAGCTGACATGATGATGATGATGATTTTCATCTACCCATGGCCAAAATACATGCTCAAATGATGATGATGATGATTTCCATCTACCCACGGCCAAAACACCTACTCAAATGATGATGATCTTGATTTTCATCTACCCACAGTCAAAACACCTGCTGAAATGATGATGATGATTTCCATCTATTCACAGCCAAAACAACTGCTCAAATGATGATGATGATGAGTCCCATCTACCCATGGCCAAAACAACTGTTCAAAAGATGATGACGATGATTTCCATCTACCCACAGCCAAAACACCCGCTGACATGATGATGATGATTTCCATCTAACCATGGCCAAAACACATGCTCAAATGATGATGATGATTTCCATCTACCCACGGCCAAAACACCTACTCAAATGATGATGATGATTTCAAACACCTGATCAAATGATGATGATGATTTCCATCTACCAACAGCCAAAAAACCTGCTGAAATGATGATGACGATTTCCATCTACCGAAGGCCAAAACACATGCTCAAATGATGATGATGATTTCCATCTACCAACGGCCACAACACCTGCTCATATGATGATGATGATTTCCATCTACCCACTGCCAAAGCACCTGCTCAAATGATGATGATTTCCATCTACCCATGGTCAAAATACCTGATCAAATGATGATGATGATTTCCATCTACCAACAGCCAAAAAACCTGCTGAAATGATGATGACGATTTCCATCAACCCACGGCCAAAACACATGCTCAAATGATGATGATGATTTCCATCTACCCACGGCCACAACACCTGCTCATATGATGATGATGATTTCCATCTACCCACTGCCAAAACACTTCCTCAAATTATGATGATGATTTCCATCTACCCACGGCCAAAACACCTGCTCAAATGATGATGATGATTTCCATCCACCCATGGCCAAAACACCTGCTAAATGATGATGATGATTTCCATCCACCCATGGCCAAAAGACCCGCTCAAATAATGATGATGATTGTCATCTACTCGCATCCAAAACACCTGCTCAAATGATGATGATGATTTCCATCTACCCACTGCCAAAGCACCTGCTCAAATGATGATGATGATGATTTCCATCTACCCATGGCCAAAATACCTGATCAAATGATGATTTCCATCTACCCATGGCCAAAAGACCCGCTCAAATGATGATGATGATTGTCATCTACTTGCATCCAAAACACCTGCTCAAATGATGATGATGATTTCCATCTACCCACTGCCAAAGCACCTGCTCAAATGATGATGATGATGATTTCCATCTACCCATGGCCAAAATACCTGATCAAATGATGATTTACATCTACCCATAGCCAAAATACCCGCTCAAATGATGATGATGATTGTCATCTACTCGCATCCAAAACACCTGCTCAAATGATGATGATGATTTCCATCTACCCACTGCCAAAGCACCTGCTCAAATGATGATGATGATGATGATGATTTCCATGTACCCATGGCCAAAATACCTGATAAAATGATGATGATGATTTCCATCTATTCACAGCCAAAACACCTGCTCAATTGATGATGATGATTTCCATCTAACCATGGCCAAAACACATGCTCAAATGATGATGATGATTTCCATCTACCCACGGCCAAAACACCTACTTAAATGATGATGAAGATGATAATTTCCATCTACCCACAGCCAAAATACTCGCTGACATGATCATGATTTCCATCTACCCATGGCCAAAACACCTACTCAAATGATGATGATGATTTCCATCTACCCACAGCCAAAACACCTGATCAAATGATGATGATGATGATTTCCATCTACCCAAGGTCAAAACACTTGCTCAAATTATGATGATGAATTCCATCTACCCATGGCCAAAACACCTGCTCAAATGATGATGAGGATTTTCATCTACCTACGGCCAAAACAAACGCTCAAATGATGATGATTATTTCCATCTACCCACGGCCAAAACACCTGCTGAAATGATGATGAGGATTTCCGGCAAAAAACCAGCTGAAATGTTGATGATGATTTCCATCTAACCATGGCCAAACACCTGCTCAAATGATGATGATGATTCTCATTTACTCGCATCCAAAACACCCGCTCAAATGATGATGAGGATTTCCATCTACCCACAGCCAAAACACCTACTCAAATGATGATGATGATTTCCATCTACCCATGGCCAAAACACCTGCTCAAATGATGATGATTTCCATCTACCCATGGCCAAAACACCTGCTCAAATGATGATGATGGTTGTCATCTACTCGCATCCAAAACACCTGCTCAAATGATGATGATGATTTCCATCTACCCATGGCCAAAACATCTGCTCAAATGATGATGATGATTGTCATCTACTCGCATCCAATACACCTGCTCAAATGATGATGATGATTTCCATCTACCCATGGCCAAAACACCTGCTCAAATGATTATGTTGATTATCATCTACCCATGGCCAAAACACCTGCTCAAATGATGATGGTGATTTCCATCTATCCATGGCCAAAACACCTGTTCAAATGATGATGATGATTTTCATCTACCCACAGCCAAAACACCAGCTGACATGATGATGATGATGATTTCCATCTACCCTTGGCCAAAATATATGCTCAAATGATGATGATGATGATGATTTCCATCTACCCACTGCCAAAACACCTACTCAAATAATGATGATCATGATTTCCATCTACCCACAGCCAAAACACCTGCTGAAATGATGATGATTTCCATCTATTCACAGCCAAAACACCTGCTCAAATGATGATGAATATGATTTCCATCTACCCATGGCCAAAACACCTGATCAAAAGATGATGATGATGATTTCCATCTAACCATGGCCAAAACACATGCTCAAATGATGATGATGATTTCCATCTACCCACGCCCAAAACACCTACTCAAATGATGATGATGATTTCCATCTACCCACAGCCAAAACACCTGATCAAATGATGATGATGATTTCCATCTGCCAACAGCCAAAAAACCTGCTGAAATGATGATGACGATTTCCATCTACCGAAGGCCAAAACACATGCTCAAATGATGATGATGATGATTTCCATCTACCCATGGCCAAAATACCTGATCAAATGATGATGACGATTTCCATCTACCAACAGCCAAAAAACCTGCTGAAATGATGATGACGATTTCCATCAACCCACGGCCAAAACACATGCTCAAATTATGATGAGGATTTCCATCTACCCACGGCCACAACACCTGCTCATATGATGATGATGATTTCCATCTACCCACTGCTAAAACACTTGCTCAAATTATGATGATGATTTCCATCTACCCACGGCCAAAACACCTGCTCAAATGATGATGATGATTTCCATCCACCCATGGCCAAAACACCTGCTCAAATGATTATGATGATTTCCATCCACCCATGGCCAAAAGACCCGCTCAAATAATGATGATGATTGTCATCTACTCGCATCCAAAACACCTGCTCAAATGATGATGATGATTTCCATCTACCCACTGCCAAAGCACCTGCTCAAATGATGATGATGATGATTTCCATCTACCCATGGCCAAAATACCTGATCAAATGATAATTTCCATCTACCCATGGCCAAAAGACCCGCTCAAATGATGATGATGATTGTCATCTACTCGCATCCAAAACACCTGCTCAAATGATGATGATGATTTCCATCTACCCACTGCCAAAGCACCTGCTCAAATGATGATGATGATGATGATGATTTCCATCTACCCATGGCCAAAATACCTGATAAAATGATGCTGATGATTTCCATCTACCAACAGCCAAAAAATCTGCTGAAATAATGATGACGATTTCCATCAAAACACGGCCAAAACACATGCTCAAATGATGATGATGATTTCCATCTACCCACTGCCACAACACCTGCTCATATGATGATGATGATTTCCATCTATTCACAGCCAAAACACCTGCTCAAATGATGATGATGATTTCCATCTACCCATGGCCAAAACACCTGCTCAAATGATGATGATGATGATTTCCATCTACCCATGGCCAAAACACCTGCTCAAATGATGATGATGATTTCCATCTACCCATGGCCAAAACACCTGCTCAAATGATGATGTTGATTATCATCTACCTGCATCCAAAACACCCGCTGAAATGATGATGATGATTTCCATCTACCCATGGCCAAAACACCTACTCAAATGATGATGATCTTGATTTCCATCTACCCACAGCCAAAACACCTGCTGAAATGATGATGATGATTTCCATCTATTCACAGCCAAAACACCTGCTCAAATGATGATGATGATTTCCATCTACCCATGGCCAAAACACCTGCTCAAATGATGATGGTGATTTCCATCTACCCATGGCCAAAACACCTGCTCAAATGATGATGGTGATTTCCATCTATCCATGGCCAAAACACCTGTTCAAATGATGATGATGATTTCCATCTACCCACAGCCAAAACACCAGCTGACATGATGATGATGATGATTTCCATCTACCCATGGCCAAAACACCTGCTCAAATGATGATGGTGATTTCCATCTACCCACGGCCAAAACACCTGTTCAAATGATGATGATGATTTCTATCTACCCACAGCCAAAACACCAGCTGACATGATGATGATGATTTCCATCTACCCACAGCCAAAACACCTGCTGAAATGATGATGAGAATTTGCGGCAAAACACCAGCTGAAATGTTGATGATGATTTCCATCTAACCATGGCCAAAACACCTGCTCAAATGATGATGATGATTGTCATTTACTCGCATCCAAAACACCCGCTCAAATGATGGTGAGGATTTCCATCTACCCACAGCCAAAACATCTGCTGAAATGATGATGATGATTTTGATCTATTCACAGCCAAAACACCTGCTCAATTGATGATGATGATTTCCATCTAACCATGGCCAAAACACATGCTCAAATGATGATGATGATTTCCATCTACCCACGGCCACAACACCTGCTCATATGATGATGATGATTTCCATCTACCCACTGCCAAAACACTTCCTCAAATTATGATGATGATTTCCATCTACCCACGGCCAAAACACCTGCTCAAATGATGATGATGATTTCCATCCACCCATGGCCAAAACACCTGCTAAATGATGATGATGATTTCCATCCACCCATGGCCAAAAGACCCGCTCAAATAATGATGATGATTGTCATCTACTCGCATCCAAAACACCTGCTCAAATGATGATGATGATTTCCATCTACCCACTGCCAAAGCACCTGCTCAAATGATGATGATGATGATTTCCATCTACCCATGGCCAAAATACCTGATCAAATGATGATTTCCATCTACCCATGGCCAAAAGACCCGCTCAAATGATGATGATGATTGTCATCTACTTGCATCCAAAACACCTGCTCAAATGATGATGATGATTTCCATCTACCCACTGCCAAAGCACCTGCTCAAATGATGATGATGATGATTTCCATCTACCCATGGCCAAAATACCTGATCAAATGATGATTTACATCTACCCATAGCCAAAATACCCGCTCAAATGATGATGATGATTGTCATCTACTCGCATCCAAAACACCTGCTCAAATGATGATGATGATTTCCATCTACCCACTGCCAAAGCACCTGCTCAAATGATGATGATGATGATGATGATTTCCATCTACCCATGGCCAAAATACCTGATAAAATGATGATGATGATTTCCATCTATTCACAGCCAAAACACCTGCTCAATTGATGATGATGATTTCCATCTAACCATGGCCAAAACACATGCTCAAATGATGATGATGATTTCCATCTACCCACGGCCAAAACACCTACTTAAATGATGATGAAGATGATAATTTCCATCTACCCACAGCCAAAATACTCGCTGACATGATCATGATTTCCATCTACCCATGGCCAAAACACCTACTCAAATGATGATGATGATTTCCATCTACCCACAGCCAAAACACCTGATCAAATGATGATGATGATGATTTCCATCTACCCAAGGTCAAAACACTTGCTCAAATTATGATGATGAATTCCATCTACCCATGGCCAAAACACCTGCTCAAATGATGATGAGGATTTTCATCTACCTACGGCCAAAACAAACGCTCAAATGATGATGATTATTTCCATCTACCCACGGCCAAAACACCTGCTGAAATGATGATGAGGATTTCCGGCAAAAAACCAGCTGAAATGTTGATGATGATTTCCATCTAACCATGGCCAAACACCTGCTCAAATGATGATGATGATTGTCATTTACTCGCATCCAAAACACCCGCTCAAATGATGATGAGGATTTCCATCTACCCACAGCCAAAACACCTACTCAAATGATGATGATGATTTCCATCTACCCATGGCCAAAACACCTGCTCAAATGATGATGATTTCCATCTACCCATGGCCAAAACACCTGCTCAAATGATGATGATGGTTGTCATCTACTCGCATCCAAAACACCTGCTCAAATGATGATGATGATTTCCATCTACCCATGGCCAAAACATCTGCTCAAATGATGATGATGATTGTCATCTACTCGCATCCAATACACCTGCTCAAATGATGATGATGATTTCCATCTACCCATGGCCAAAACACCTGCTCAAATGATTATGTTGATTATCATCTACCCATGGCCAAAACACCTGCTCAAATGATGATGGTGATTTCCATCTATCCATGGCCAAAACACCTGTTCAAATGATGATGATGATTTTCATCTACCCACAGCCAAAACACCAGCTGACATGATGATGATGATGATTTCCATCTACCCTTGGCCAAAATATATGCTCAAATGATGATGATGATGATTTCCATCTACCCACTGCCAAAACACCTACTCAAATAATGATGATCATGATTTCCATCTACCCACAGCCAAAACACCTGCTGAAATTATGATGATTTCCATCTATTCACAGCCAAAACACCTGCTCAAATGATGATGAATATGATTTCCATCTACCCATGGCCAAAACACCTGATCAAAAGATGATGATGATGATTTCCATCTAACCATGGCCAAAACACATGCTCAAATGATGATGATGATTTCCATCTACCCACGCCCAAAACACCTACTCAAATGATGATGATGATTTCCATCTACCCACAGCCAAAACACCTGATCAAATGATGATGATGATTTCCATCTGCCAACAGCCAAAAAACCTGCTGAAATGATGATGACGATTTCCATCTACCGAAGGCCAAAACACATGCTCAAATGATGATGATGATGATTTCCATCTACCCATGGCCAAAATACCTGATCAAATGATGATGACGATTTCCATCTACCAACAGCCAAAAAACCTGCTGAAATGATGATGACGATTTCCATCAACCCACGGCCAAAACACATGCTCAAATTATGATGATGATTTCCATCTACCCACGGCCACAACACCTGCTCATATGATGATGATGATTTCCATCTACCCACTGCTAAAACACTTGCTCAAATTATGATGATGATTTCCATCTACCCACGGCCAAAACACCTGCTCAAATGATGATGATGATTTCCATCCACCCATGGCCAAAACACCTGCTCAAATGATTATGATGATTTCCATCCACCCATGGCCAAAAGACCCGCTCAAATAATGATGATGATTGTCATCTACTCGCATCCAAAACACCTGCTCAAATGATGATGATGATTTCCATCTACCCACTGCCAAAGCACCTGCTCAAATGATGATGATGATGATTTCCATCTACCCATGGCCAAAATACCTGATCAAATGATGATTTCCATCTACCAATGGCCAAAAGACCCGCTCAAATGATGATGATGATTGTCATCTACTCGCATCCAAAACACCTGCTCAAATGATGATGATGATTTCCATCTACCCACTGCCAAAGCACCTGCTCAAATGATGATGATGATGATGATGATGATGATGATTTCCATCTACCCATGGCCAAAATACCTGATAAAATGATGATGATGATTTCCATCTACCAACAGCCAAAAAATCTGCTGAAATAATGATGACGATTTCCATCAAAACACGGCCAAAACACATGCTCAAATGATGATGATGATTTCCATCTACCCACTGCCACAACACCTGCTCATATGATGATGATGATTTCCATCTATTCACAGCCAAAACACCTGCTCAAATGATGATGATGATTTCCATCTACCCATGGCCAAAACACCTGCTCAAATGATGATGATGATGATTTCCATCTACCCATGGCCAAAACACCTGCTCAAATGATGATGATGATTTCCATCTACCCATGGCCAAAACACCTGCTCAAATGATGATGTTGATTATCATCTACCTGCATCCAAAACACCCGCTGAAATGATGATGATGATTTCCATCTACCCATGGCCAAAACACCTACTCAAATGATGATGATCTTGATTTCCATCTACCCACAGCCAAAACACCTGCTGAAATGTTGATGATGATTTCCATCTATTCACAGCCAAAACACCTGCTCAAATGATGATGATGATTTCCATCTACCCATGGCCAAAACACCTGCTCAAATGATGATGATGATGATTTCCATCTACCCATGGCCAAAACACCTGCTCAAATGATGATGATGATTTCCATCTACCCATGGCCAAAACACCTGCTCAAATGATGATGTTGATTATCATCTACCTGCATCCAAAACACCCGCTGAAATGATGATGATGATTTCCATCTACCCATGGCCAAAACACCTGCTCAAATGATGATGATGATGATTTCCATCTACCCATGGCCAAAACACCTGCTCAAATGATGATGGTGATTTCCATCTACCCATGGCCAAAACACCTGCTCAAATGATGATGGTGATTTCCATCTATCCATGGCCAAAACACCTGTTCAAATGATGATGATGATTTCCATCTACCCACAGCCAAAACACCAGCTGACATGATGATGATGATGATTTCCATCTACCCATGGCCAAAACACCTGCTCAAATGATGATGGTGATTTCCATCTACCCACGGCCAAAACACCTGTTCAAATGATGATGATGATTTCTATCTACCCACAGCCAAAACACCAGCTGACATGATGATGATGATTTCCATCTACCCACAGCCAAAACACCTGCTGAAATGATGATGAGAATTTGCGGCAAAACACCAGCTGAAATGTTGATGATGATTTCCATCTAACCATGGCCAAAACACCTGCTCAAATGATGATGATGATTGTCATTTACTCGCATCCAAAACACCCGCTCAAATGATGGTGAGGATTTCCATCTATCCACAGCCAAAACATCTGCTGAAATGATGATGATGATTTTGATCTATTCACAGCCAAAACACCTGCTCAATTGATGATGATGATTTCCATCTAACCATGGCCAAAACACATGCTCAAATGATGATGATGATTTCCATCTACCCACGGCCAAAACACCTACCCAAATGATGATGAAGATGATAATTTCCATCTACCCACAGACAAAACACTCGCTGACATGATGATGATTTCCATCTACCCATGGCCAAAACACATGCTCAAATGATGATGATGATTTCCATCTACCCACAGCCAAAACACCTGATCAAATGATGATGATGATTTCAATCTACCCAAGGTCAAAACACTTGCTCAAATTATGATGATGATTTCCATCTACCCATGGCCAAAACACCTGCTCAAATGATGATGAGGATTTTCATCTACCTACGGCCAAAACAAACGCTCAAATGATGATGATGATTTCCATCTACCGACGGCCAAAACACCTGCTGAAATGATGATGAGGATTTCCGGCAAAACACCAGCTGAAATGTTGATGATGATTTCCATCTAACCATTGCCAAAACACCTGCTCAAATGATGATGATGATTGTCATTTACTCGCATCCAAAACACCCGCTCAAATGATGATGAGGATTTCCATCTACCCACAGCCAAAACACCTGCTCAAATGCTGATGATGATTTCCATCTACCCATGGCCAAAACACCTGCTCAAATGATGATGATTTCCATCTACCCATGGCCAAAACACCTGCTCAAATGATGATGATGGTTGTCATCTACTCGCATCCAAAACACCTGCTCAAATGATGATGATGATTTCCATCTACCCATGGCCAAAACATCTGCTCAAATGATGATGATGATTGTCATCTACTCGCATCCAAAACACCTGCTCAAATTATGATGATGATTTCCATCTACCCATGGCCAAAACACCTGCTCAAATGATGATGTTGATTATCATCTACCCGCATCCAAAACACGCGCTGAAATGATGATGATGATTTCCATCTACCCATGGCCAAAACACCTGCTCAAATGATGATGATGATGATTTCCATCTACCCACAGCCAAAACACCAGCTGACATGATGATGATGATGATTTCCATCTACCCATGGCCAAAACACCTGCTCAAATGATGATGATGATTTCCATCTACCCATGGCCAAAACACCTGCTGAAATGATGATGATGATGATTTCCATCTACCCATGGCCAAAACACCTGCTCAAATGATGATGGTGATTTCAGTCTATCCATGGCCAAAACACCTGTTCAAATGATGATGATGATTTCCATCTACCCACAGCCAAAACACCAGCTGACATGATGATGATGATGATTTCCATCTACCCATGGCCAAAGTACATGCTCAAATGATGATGATGATGATTTCCGTCTACCCATGGCCAAAATACATGCTCAAATGATGATGATGATGATTTCCATCTACCCAGGCCAAAACACCCACTCAAATGATGATGATCTTGATTTCCATCTACCCACAGCCAAAACACCTGCTGAAATGATGATGATGATTTCCATCTATTCACAGCCAAAACACCTGCTCAAATGATGATGATGATGATTTCCATCTACCCATGGCCAAAACACCTGCTCAAATGATGATGATGATAATTTCCATCTACCCATGGCCAAAACACCTGCTCAAATGATGATGATGATTTCCATCTCCCCATGGCCAAAACACCTGCTCAAATGATGATGTTGATTATCATCTACCCGCATCCAAAACACCCGCTGAAATGATGATGATGATTTCCATCTACCCACTGCCAAAGCACCTGCTCAAATGATGATGATGATGATGATTTCCATCTACCCATGGCCAAAATACCTGATAAAATGATGATGATGATTTCCATCTACCAACAGCCAAAAAATCTGCTGAAATAATGATGACGATTTCCATCAAAACACGGCCAAAACACATGCTCCAATGATGATGATGATTTCCATCTACCCACTGCCACAACACCTGCTCATATGATGATGATGATTTCCAACTACCCACTGCCAAAAAACCTGCTCAAATTATGATGATGATTTCCATCTACCCATGGCCAAAACACCTACTCAAATGATGATGATCTTGATTTCCATCTACCCACAGCAAAAACACCTGCTGAAATGATGATGAAGATTTCCTTCTATTCACAGCCAAAACACCTGCTCAAATGATGATGATGATTTCCATCTACCCATGGCCAAAACACCTGCTCAAATGATGATGATGATGATTTCCATCTACCCATGGCCAAAACACCTGCTCAAATGATGATGGTGATTTCCATCTACCCATGGCCAAAACACCTGCTCAAATGATGATGGTGATTTCCATCTATCCATGGCCAAAACACCTGTTCAAATGATGATGATGATTTCCATCTACCCACAGCCAAAACATCAGCTGACATGATGATGATGATGATTTCCATCTACCCATGGCCAAAACACCTGCTCAAATGATGATGGTGATTTCCATCTACCCACGGCCAAAACACCTGTTCAAATGATGATGATGATTTCTATCTACCCACAGCCAAAACACCAACTGACATGATGATGATGATTTCCATCTACCCACAGCCAAAACACCTGCTGAAATGATGATGAGAATTTGCGGCAAAACACCAGCTGAAATGTTGATGATGATTTCGATCTAACCATGGCCAAAACATCTGCTCAAATGATGATGATGATTGTCATTTACTCGCATCCAAAACACCCGCTCAAATGATGGTGAGGATTTCCATCTACCCACAGCCAAAACACCTGCTGAAATGATGATGATGATTTCGATCTATTCACAGCCAAAACACCTGCTCAATTGATGATGATGATTTCCATCTAACCATGGCCAAAACACATGCTCAAATGATGATGATGATTTCCATCTACCCACGGCCAAAATACCTACCCAAATGATGATGAAGATGATAATTTCCATCTACCCACAGACAAAACACTCGCTGACATGATGATGATTTCCATCTACCCATGGCCAAAACACATGCTCAAATGATGATGATGATTTCCATCTACTCACGGACAAACACCTACTCAAATGATGATGATGATTTCCATCTACCCACAGCCAAAACACCTGATCAAATGATGATGATGATTTCAATCTACCCAAGGTCAAAACACTTGCTCAAATTATGATGATGATTTCCATCTACCCATGGCCAAAACACCTGCTCAAATGATGATGAGGATTTTCATCTACCTACGGCCAAAACAAACGCTCAAATGATGATGATGATTTCCATCTACCCACGGCCAAAACACCTGCTGAAATGATGATGAGGATTTCCGGCAAAACACCAGCTGAAATGTTGATGATGATTTCCATCTAACCATTGCCAAAACACCTGCTCAAATGATGATGATGATTGTCATTTACTCGCATCCAAAACACCCGCTCAAATGATGATGAGGATTTCCATCTACCCACAGCCAAAACACCTGCTCAAATGCTGATGATGATTTCCATCTACCCATGGCCAAAACACCTGCTCAAATGATGATGATTTCCATCTACCCATGGCCAAAACACCTGCTCAAATGATGATGATGGTTGTCATCTACTCGCATCCAAAACACCTGCTCAAATGATGATGATGATTTCCATCTACCCATGGCCAAAACATCTGCTCAAATGATGATGATGATTGTCATCTACTCGCATCCAAAACACCTGCTCAAATTATGATGATGATTTCCATCTACCCATGGCCAAAACACCTGCTCAAATGATGATGTTGATTATCATCTACCCGCATCCAAAACACGCGCTGAAATGATGATGATGATTTCCATCTACCCATGGCCAAAACACCTGCTAAAATGATGATGATGATGATTTCCATCTACCCACAGCCAAAACACCAGCTGACATGATGATGATGATGATTTCCATCTACCCATGGCCAAAACACCTGCTCAAATGATGATGGTGATTTCAATCTATCCATGGCCAAAACATCTGTTCAAATGATGATGATGATTTCCATATACCCACAGCCAAAACACCAGCTGACATGATGATGATGATGATTTCCATCTACCCATGGCCAAAGTACATGCTCAAATGATGATGATGATGATTTCCATCTACCCATGGCCAAAATACATGCTCAAATGATGATGATGATGATTTCCATCTACCCACAGCCAAAACACCTGATCAAATGATGATGATGATTTCAATCTACCCAAGGTCAAAAAACTTGCTCAAATTATGATGATGATTTCCATCTACCCATGGCCAAAACACCTGCTCAAATGATGATGAGGATTTTCATCTACCTACGGCCAAAACAAACGCTCAAATGATGATGATGATTTCCATCTACCCACGGCCAAAACACCTGCTGAAATGATGATGAGGATTTCCGGCAAAACACCAGCTGAAATGTTGATGATGATTTCCATCTAACCATGGCCAAAACACATGCTCAAATGATGATGATGATTTCCATCTACCCACGGCCAAAACACCTACCCAAATGATGATGAAGATGATAATTTCCATCTACCCACAGACAAAACACTCGCTGACATGATGATGATTTCCATCTACCCATGGCCAAAACACATGCTCAAATGATGATGATGATTTCCATCTACCCACAGCCAAAACACCTGATCAAATGATGATGATGATTTCAATCTACCCAAGGTCAAAACACTTGCTCAAATTATGATGATGATTTCCATCTACCCATGGCCAAAACACCTGCTCAAATGATGATGAGGATTTTCATCTACCTACGGCCAAAACAAACGCTCAAATGATGATGATGATTTCCATCTACCGACGGCCAAAACACCTGCTGAAATGATGATGAGGATTTCCGGCAAAACACCAGCTGAAATGTTGATGATGATTTCCATCTAACCATTGCCAAAACACCTGCTCAAATGATGATGATGATTGTCATTTACTCGCATCCAAAACACCCGCTCAAATGATGATGAGGATTTCCATCTACCCACAGCCAAAACACCTGCTCAAATGCTGATGATGATTTCCATCTACCCATGGCCAAAACACCTGCTCAAATGATGATGATTTCCATCTACCCATGGCCAAAACACCTGCTCAAATGATGATGATGGTTGTCATCTACTCGCATCCAAAACACCTGCTCAAATGATGATGATGATTTCCATCTACCCATGGCCAAAACATCTGCTCAAATGATGATGATGATTGTCATCTACTCGCATCCAAAACACCTGCTCAAATTATGATGATGATTTCCATCTACCCATGGCCAAAACACCTGCTCAAATGATGATGTTGATTATCATCTACCCGCATCCAAAACACGCGCTGAAATGATGATGATGATTTCCATCTACCCATGGCCAAAACACCTGCTCAAATGATGATGATGATGATTTCCATCTACCCACAGCCAAAACACCAGCTGACATGATGATGATGATGATTTCCATCTACCCATGGCCAAAACACCTGCTCAAATGATGATGATGATTTCCATCTACCCATGGCCAAAACACCTGCTGAAATGATGATGATGATGATTTCCATCTACCCATGGCCAAAACACCTGCTCAAATGATGATGGTGATTTCAGTCTATCCATGGCCAAAACACCTGTTCAAATGATGATGATGATTTCCATCTACCCACAGCCAAAACACCAGCTGACATGATGATGATGATGATTTCCATCTACCCATGGCCAAAGTACATGCTCAAATGATGATGATGATGATTTCCGTCTACCCATGGCCAAAATACATGCTCAAATGATGATGATGATGATTTCCATCTACCCAGGCCAAAACACCCACTCAAATGATGATGATCTTGATTTCCATCTACCCACAGCCAAAACACCTGCTGAAATGATGATGATGATTTCCATCTATTCACAGCCAAAACACCTGCTCAAATGATGATGATGATGATTTCCATCTACCCATGGCCAAAACACCTGCTCAAATGATGATGATGATAATTTCCATCTACCCATGGCCAAAACACCTGCTCAAATGATGATGATGATTTCCATCTCCCCATGGCCAAAACACCTGCTCAAATGATGATGTTGATTATCATCTACCCGCATCCAAAACACCCGCTGAAATGATGATGATGATTTCCATCTACCCACTGCCAAAGCACCTGCTCAAATGATGATGATGATGATGATTTCCATCTACCCATGGCCAAAATACCTGATAAAATGATGATGATGATTTCCATCTACCAACAGCCAAAAAATCTGCTGAAATAATGATGACGATTTCCATCAAAACACGGCCAAAACACATGCTCCAATGATGATGATGATTTCCATCTACCCACTGCCACAACACCTGCTCATATGATGATGATGATTTCCAACTACCCACTGCCAAAAAACCTGCTCAAATTATGATGATGATTTCCATCTACCCATGGCCAAAACACCTACTCAAATGATGATGATCTTGATTTCCATCTACCCACAGCAAAAACACCTGCTGAAATGATGATGAAGATTTCCTTCTATTCACAGCCAAAACACCTGCTCAAATGATGATGATGATTTCCATCTACCCATGGCCAAAACACCTGCTCAAATGATGATGATGATGATTTCCATCTACCCATGGCCAAAACACCTGCTCAAATGATGATGGTGATTTCCATCTACCCATGGCCAAAACACCTGCTCAAATGATGATGGTGATTTCCATCTATCCATGGCCAAAACACCTGTTCAAATGATGATGATGATTTCCATCTACCCACAGCCAAAACATCAGCTGACATGATGATGATGATGATTTCCATCTACCCATGGCCAAAACACCTGCTCAAATGATGATGGTGATTTCCATCTACCCACGGCCAAAACACCTGTTCAAATGATGATGATGATTTCTATCTACCCACAGCCAAAACACCAACTGACATGATGATGATGATTTCCATCTACCCACAGCCAAAACACCTGCTGAAATGATGATGAGAATTTGCGGCAAAACACCAGCTGAAATGTTGATGATGATTTCGATCTAACCATGGCCAAAACATCTGCTCAAATGATGATGATGATTGTCATTTACTCGCATCCAAAACACCCGCTCAAATGATGGTGAGGATTTCCATCTACCCACAGCCAAAACACCTGCTGAAATGATGATGATGATTTCGATCTATTCACAGCCAAAACACCTGCTCAATTGATGATGATGATTTCCATCTAACCATGGCCAAAACACATGCTCAAATGATGATGATGATTTCCATCTACCCACGGCCAAAACACCTACCCAAATGATGATGAAGATGATAATTTCCATCTACCCACAGACAAAACACTCGCTGACATGATGATGATTTCCATCTACCCATGGCCAAAACACATGCTCAAATGATGATGATGATTTCCATCTACTCACGGACAAACACCTACTCAAATGATGATGATGATTTCCATCTACCCACAGCCAAAACACCTGATCAAATGATGATGATGATTTCAATCTACCCAAGGTCAAAACACTTGCTCAAATTATGATGATGATTTCCATCTACCCATGGCCAAAACACCTGCTCAAATGATGATGAGGATTTTCATCTACCTACGGCCAAAACAAATGCTCAAATGATGATGATGATTTCCATCTACCCACGGCCAAAACACCTGCTGAAATGATGATGAGGATTTCCGGCAAAACACCAGCTGAAATGTTGATGATGATTTCCATCTAACCATTGCCAAAACACCTGCTCAAATGATGATGATGATTGTCATTTACTCGCATCCAAAACACCCGCTCAAATGATGATGAGGATTTCCATCTACCCACAGCCAAAACACCTGCTCAAATGCTGATGATGATTTCCATCTACCCATGGCCAAAACACCTGCTCAAATGATGATGATTTCCATCTACCCATGGCCAAAACACCTGCTCAAATGATGATGATGGTTGTCATCTACTCGCATCCAAAACACCTGCTCAAATGATGATGATGATTTCCATCTACCCATGGCCAAAACATCTGCTCAAATGATGATGATGATTGTCATCTACTCGCATCCAAAACACCTGCTCAAATTATGATGATGATTTCCATCTACCCATGGCCAAAACACCTGCTCAAATGATGATGTTGATTATCATCTACCCGCATCCAAAACACGCGCTGAAATGATGATGATGATTTCCATCTACCCATGGCCAAAACACCTGCTAAAATGATGATGATGATGATTTCCATCTACCCACAGCCAAAACACCAGCTGACATGATGATGATGATGATTTCCATCTACCCATGGCCAAAACACCTGCTCAAATGATGATGGTGATTTCAATCTATCCATGGCCAAAACATCTGTTCAAATGATGATGATGATTTCCATATACCCACAGCCAAAACACCAGCTGACATGATGATGATGATGATTTCCATCTACCCATGGCCAAAGTACATGCTCAAATGATGATGATGATGATTTCCATCTACCCATGGCCAAAATACATGCTCAAATGATGATGATGATGATTTCCATCTACCCACAGCCAAAACACCTGATCAAATGATGATGATGATTTCAATCTACCCAAGGTCAAAAAACTTGCTCAAATTATGATGATGATTTCCATCTACCCATGGCCAAAACACCTGCTCAAATGATGATGAGGATTTTCATCTACCTACGGCCAAAACAAACGCTCAAATGATGATGATGATTTCCATCTACCCACGGCCAAAACACCTGCTGAAATGATGATGAGGATTTCCGGCAAAACACCAGCTGAAATGTTGATGATGATTTCCATCTAACCATTGCCAAAACACCTGCTCAAATGATGATGATGATTGTCATTTACTCGCATCCAAAACACCCGCTCAAATGATGATGAGGATTTCCATCTACCCACAGCCAAAACACCTGCTCAAATGCTGATGATGATTTCCATCTACCCATGGCCAAAACACCTGCTCAAATGATGATGATTTCCATCTACCCATGGCCAAAACACCTGCTCAAATGATGATGATGGTTGTCATCTACTCGCATCCAAAACACCTGCTCAAATGATGATGATGATTTCCATCTACCCATGGCCAAAACATCTGCTCAAATGATGATGATGATTGTCATCTACTCGCATCCAAAACACCTGCTCAAATTATGATGATGATTTCCATCTACCCATGGCCAAAACACCTGCTCAAATGATGATGTTGATTATCATCTACCCGCATCCAAAACACGCGCTGAAATGATGATGATGATTTCCATCTACCCATGGCCAAAACACCTGCTAAAATGATGATGATGATGATTTCCATCTACCCACAGCCAAAACACCAGCTGACATGATGATGATGATGATTTCCATCTACCCATGGCCAAAACACCTGCTCAAATGATGATGGTGATTTCAATCTATCCATGGCCAAAACATCTGTTCAAATGATGATGATGATTTCCATCTACCCACAGCCAAAACACCAGCTGACATGATGATGATGATGATTTCCATCTACCCATGGCCATAGTACATGCTCAAATGATGATGATGATGATTTCCATCTACCCATGGCCAAAATACATGCTCAAATGATGATGATGATGATTTCCATCTACCCAGGCCAAAACACCCACTCAAATGATGATGATCTTGATTTCCATCTACCCACAGCCAAAACACCTGCTGAAATGATGATGATGATTTCCATCTATTCACAGCCAAAACACCTGCTCAAATGATGATGATGATGATTTCCATCTACCCATGGCCAAAACACCTGCTCAAATGATGATGTTGATTATCATCTACCCGCATCCAAAACACCCGCTGAAATGATGATGATGATTTCCATCTACCCATGGCCAAAACACCTGCTCAAATGATGATGATGATGATTTCCGTCTACCCATGGCCAAAACACCTGCTCAAATGATGATGGTGATTTCCATCTACCCATGGCCAAAACACCTGCTCAAATAATGATGATGATTTCCATCTACCCACAGCCAAAACACCAGCTGACATGATGATGATGATGATTTCTATCTACCCATGGCCAAAATACATGCTCAAATGATGATGATGATGATTTCCATCTACCTACGGCCAAAACACCTACTCAAATGATGATGATCTTGATTTCCATCTACCCACAGCCAAAACACCTGCTGAAATGATGATGATGATTTCCATCTATTCACAGCCAAAACACCTGCTCAATTGATGATGATGATTCGCATCTAACCATGGCCAAAACACCTACTCAAATGATGATGAAGATGATTTCCATCTACCCATGGCCAAAATACCTGATCAAATGATGATTTCCATCTACCCATGGCCAAAAGACCCGCTCAAATGATGATGATGATTGTCATCTACTTGCATCTAAAACACCTGCTCAAATGATGATGATGATTTCCATCTACCCACTGCCAAAGCACCTGCTCAAATGATGATGATGATGATTTCCATCTACCCATAGCCAAAATACCCGCTCAAATGATGATGATGATTGTCATCTACTCGCATCCAAAACACCTGCTCAAATGATGATGATGATTTCCATCTACCCACTGCCAAAGCACCTGCTCAAATGATGATGATGATGATGATGATGATGATTTCCATCTACCAACAGCCAAAAAACCTGCTGAAATGATGATGACGATTTCCATCGAAACACGGCCAAAACTGATGCTCAAATGATGATGATGATTTCCATCTACCCACGGCCACAACACCTGCTCATATGATGATGATGATTTCCATCTACCCACTGCCAAAAAACTTGCTCAAATTATGATGATGATTTCCACCTACCCATGGCCAAAACACCTGCTCAAATGATGATGAGGATTTTCATCTACCCATGGCCAAAACACCTGCTGAAATGATGATGATGAATTCCGACAAAACACCAGCTGAAATGATGATGATGATGATTTCCATCTAACCATGGCCAAAACACCTGCTCAAATGATGATAATTGTCATTTACTCGCATCCAAAACTCCTGCTCAAATGATGATGATGATTTCCATCTACCCAAGGCAAAAACACCTGCTCAAATGATGATGATGATGAGTTCCATCTACCCATGGCCAAAACACCTGCTCAAATGTTGATGGTGATTTCCATCTACCCATGGCCAAAACACCTGCTCAAATGATGATGGTGATTTCCATCTATACATGGCCAAAACACCTGTTCAAATGATGATTATGATTTCCATCTACCCACAGCCAAAACACCAGCTGACATGATGATGATGATGATGATTTCCATTTACCCATGGCCAAAACACCTACTCAAATGATGATGATCTTGATTTCCATCTACCCACAGCCAAAACACCTGCTGAAATGATGATGTTGATTTCCATCTATTCACAGCCAAAACACCTGCTCAATTGATGATGATGATTTCCATCT
Organism: Ambystoma mexicanum; assembly: GCF_040938575.1. NCBI lineage: Eukaryota > Metazoa > Chordata > Amphibia > Caudata > Ambystomatidae > Ambystoma > Ambystoma mexicanum. Next base: position 1,259,666,890 of record NC_090928.1, read on the forward strand.
AACCGTGGCCAAAACACATGCTCAAATGATGATGATGATTTCCATCTACCCACGGCCAAAACACCTACTCAAATGATGATAAAGATGATAATTTCCATCTACCCACAGCCAAAACACTCGCTGACATGATGATGATTATCATCTACCCATGGCCAAAACACATGCTCAAATGATGATGATGATTTCCATCTACTCACGGACAAACACCTACTCAAATGATGATGATGATTTCCATCTACCCACAGCCAAAACACCTGATCAAATGATGATGATGATTTCCATCTACCCAAGGTCAGAACACTTGCTCAAATTATGATGAAGAATTCCATCTACCCATGGCCAAAACACCTGCTCAAATGATGATGAGGATTTTCATCTACCTACGGCCAAAACAAACGCTCAAATGATGATGATGATTTCCATCTACCCACGGCCAAAACACCTGCTGAAATGATGATGAGGATTTCCGGCAAAACACCAGCTGAAATGTTGATGATGATTTCCATCTAACCATGTCCAAAACACCTGCTCAAATGATGATGATGATTGTCATTTACTCACATCCAAAACACCTGCTCAAATTATGATGAGGATTTCCATCTACCCACAGCCAAAACACCTGCTCAAATCATGATGATGATTTCCATCTACCCATGGCCAAAACACCTGCTCAAATGATGATGATTTCCATCTACCCATGGCCAAAACACCTGCTCAAATGATGATGATGGTTGTCATCTACTCGCATCTAAAACACCTGCTCAAATGATGATGATGATTTCCATCTACCCATGGCCAAAACATCTGCTCAAATGATGATGATGATTGTCATCTACTCGCATCCAAAACACCTGCTCAAATGATGATGATGATTTCCATCTACCCATGGCCAAAACACCTGCTCAAATGATGATGTTGATTATCATCTACCCGCATCCAAAACACCAGCTGAAATGATGATGATGATTTCCATCTACCCTTGGCCAAAACACCTGCTCAAATGATGATGGTGATTTCCATCTACCCATGGCCAAAACACCTGCTCAAATGATGATGTTGATTATCATCTACCCGCATCCAAAACACCCGCTGAAATGATGATGATGATTTGCATCTACCCATGGCCAAAACACCTGCTCAAATCATGATGGTGATTTCCATATACCCATGGCCAAAACACCTGCTCAAATGATGATGGTGATTTCCATCTATCCATGGCCAAAACACCTGCTCAAATGATGATGAGGATTTTCATCTACCCATGGCCAAAACACCTGCTGAAATGATGATGATGAATTCCGACAAAACACCAGCTGAAATGATGATGATGATGATTTCCATCTAACCATGGCCAAAACACCTGCTCAAATGATGATAATTGTCATTTACTCCCATCCAAAACTCCTGCTCAAATGATGATGATGATTTCCATCTACCCAAGGCAAAAACACCTGCTCAAATGATGATGATGATGAGTTCCATCTACCCATGGCCAAAACACCTGCTCAAATGTTGATGGTGATTTCCATCTACCCATGGCCAAAACACCTGCTCAAATGATGATGGTGATTTCCATCTATACATGGCCAAAACACCTGTTCAAATGATGATTATGATTTCCATCTACCCACAGCCAAAACACCAGCTGACATGATGATGATGATGATGATTTCCATTTACCCATGGCCAAAACACCTACTCAAATGATGATGATCTTGATTTCCATCTACCCACAGCCAAAACACCTGCTGAAATGATGATGTTGATTTCCATCTATTCACAGCCAAAACACCTGCTCAATTGATGATGATGATTTCCATCTAACCGTGGCCAAAACACATGCTCAAATGATGATGATGATTTCCATCTACCCACGGCCAAAACACCTACTCAAATGATGATGAAGATGATAATTTCCATCTACCCACAGCCAAAACACTCGCTGACATGATGATGATTATCATCTACCCATGGCCAAAACACATGCTCAAATGATGATGATGATTTCCATCTACTCACGGACAAACACCTACTCAAATGATGATGATGATTTCCATCTACCCACAGCCAAAACACCTGATCAAATGATGATGATGATTTCCATCTACCCAAGGTCAGAACACTTGCTCAAATTATGATGAAGAATTCCATCTACCCATGGCCAAAACACCTGCTCAAATGATGATGAGGATTTTCATCTACCTACGGCCAAAACAAACGCTCAAATGATGATGATGATTTCCATCTACCCACGGCCAAAACACCTGCTGAAATGATGATGAGGATTTCCGGCAAAACACCAGCTGAAATGTTGATGATGATTTCCATCTAACCATGTCCAAAACACCTGCTCAAATGATGATGATGATTGTCATTTACTCACATCCAAAACACCTGCTCAAATTATGATGAGGATTTCCATCTACCCACAGCCAAAACACCTGCTCAAATCATGATGATGATTTCCATCTACCCATGGCCAAAACACCTGCTCAAATGATGATGATTTCCATCTACCCATGGCCAAAACACCTGCTCAAATGATGATGATGGTTGTCATCTACTCGCATCTAAAACACCTGCTCAAATGATGATGATGATTTCCATCTACCCATGGCCAAAACATCTGCTCAAATGATGATGATGATTGTCATCTACTCGCATCCAAAACACCTGCTCAAATGATGATGATGATTTCCATCTACCCATGGCCAAAACACCTGCTCAAATGATGATGTTGATTATCATCTACCCGCATCCAAAACACCAGCTGAAATGATGATGATGATTTCCATCTACCCTTGGCCAAAACACCTGCTCAAATGATGATGGTGATTTCCATCTACCCATGGCCAAAACACCTGCTCAAATGATGATGTTGATTATCATCTACCCGCATCCAAAACACCCGCTGAAATGATGATGATGATTTGCATCTACCCATGGCCAAAACACCTGCTCAAATCATGATGGTGATTTCCATATACCCATGGCCAAAACACCTGCTCAAATGATGATGGTGATTTCCATCTATCCATGGCCAAAACACCTGTTCAAATGATGATGATGATTTCCATCTACCCACAGCCAAAACACCAGCTGACATGATGATGATGATGATTTCCATCTACCCATGGCAAAATACATGCTCAAATGATGATGATGATGATTTCCATCTACCCACGGCCAAAACACCTACTCAAATGATGATGATCTTGATTTCCATCTACCCACAGCCAAAACACCTGCTGAAATGATGATGATGATTTCCATCTATTCACAGCCAAAACACCTGCTCAAATGATGATGATGATGATTTCCATCTACCCATGGCCAAAACACCTGTTCAAAAGATGATGATGATGATTTCCATCTACCCACAGCCAAAACACCCGCTGACATGATGATGATGATTTCCATCTAACCATGGCCAAAACACATGCTCAAATGATGATGATGATTTCAATCTACCCACGGCCAAAACACCTACTCAAATGATGATGATGATTTCCATCTACCCACAGCCAAAACACCTGATCAAATGATGATGATGATTTCCATCTACCAACAGCCAAAAAACCTGCTGAAATGATGATGACGATTTCCATCTATCGAAGGCCAAAACACATGCTCAAATGATGATGATGATTTCCATCTACCAACGGCCACAACACCTGCTCATATGATGATGATGATTTCCATCTACCCACTGCCAAAGCACCTGCTCAAATGATGATGATGATGATTTCCATCTACCCATGGCCAAAATACCTGATCAAATGATGATGATGATTTCCATCTACCAACAGCCAAAAAACCTGCTGAAATGATGATGACGATTTTCATCAACCCACAGCCAAAACACAGGCTCAAATGATGATGATGATTTCCATCTACCCACGGCCACAACACCTGCTCATATGATGATGATGATTTCCATCTACCCACTGCCAAAACACTTGCTCAAATTATGATGATGATTTCCATTTACCCATGGCCAAAAGACCTGCTCAAATGATGATGATGGTTGTCACCTACTCGCATCCAAAACACCTGCTCAAATGATGATTATGATTTCCATCTACCCACTGCCAAAGCACCTGCTCAAATGATGATGATGATGATTTCCATCTACCCATGGCCAAAATACCTGATCAAATGATGATTTCCATCTACCCATGGCCAAAAGACCCGCTCAAATGATGATGATGATTGTCATCTACTCGCATCCAAAACACCTGCTCAAATGATGATGATGATTTCCATCTACCCACTGCCAAAGCACCTGCTCAAATGATGATGATGAGGATTTCCATCTACCCATGGCCAAAATACCTGATAAAATGATGATGATGATTTCCATCTACCAACAACCAAAAAACCTGCTGAAATGATGATTACGATTTCCATCAAAACACATCCAAAACACATGCTCAAATGATGATGATGATTTCCATCTACCCACGGCCACAACACCTGCTCATATGATGATTTCCATCTACCCACTGCCAAAACACCAGCTGAAATGATGATGATGATTTCCGCCAAAACACCAGCTGAAATGATGATGATGATTTCCATCTAACCATGGCCAAAACACCTGCTCAAATGATGATGATTGTCATTTACTCGCATCCAAAAGACCCGCTCAAATGATGATGATGATTTCCATCTACCCATGGCCAAAAGACCCGCTCAAATGATGATGATGATTGTCATCTACTCACATCCAAAACTCCTGCTCAAATGATGATGATGATTTCCATCTACCCATGGCCAAAAGACCCGCTCAAATGATGATGATGATTGTCATCTACCCATGGCCAAAACACTTGCTCAAATGATGATGATGATTATCATCTACTCGCATCCAAAACACCCGCTCAAATGATGATGATGATTTCCATCTACCCATGGCCAAAACACCTGCTCAAATGATGATGATGATGATTTCCATCTACCCATGGCCAAAACACCAGCTCAAATGTTGATGATGATTTACATCTAGCCACGGCCAAAACACCTGCTCAAATGATGATGAAGATTTCCATGTACCCATGGCCAAAACACCTGCTCAAATGATGATGAGGATTTTCATCTACCTACGGCCAAAACAAACGCTCAAATGATGATGATGATTTCCATCTACCCACAGCCAAAACACCCGCTGACATGATGATGATAATTTCCATCTACCCATGGCCAAAACACCTGCTCAAATGATGATGATGATTTCCATCTCCCCATGGCCAAAACACCTGCTCAAATGATGATGTTGATTATCATCTACCCGCATCCAAAACACCCGCTGAAATGATGATGATGATTTCCATCTACCCACTGCCAAAGCACCTGCTCAAATGATGATGATGATGATGATTTCCATCTACCCATGGCCAAAATACCTGATAAAATGATGATGATGATTTCCATCTACCAACAGCCAAAAAATCTGCTGAAATAATGATGACGATTTCCATCAAAACACGGCCAAAACACATGCTCCAATGATGATGATGATTTCCATCTACCCACTGCCACAACACCTGCTCATATGATGATGATGATTTCCATCTACCCACTGCCAAAAAACTTGCTCAAATTATGATGATGATTTCCATCTACCCATGGCCAAAACACCTACTCAAATGATGATGATCTTGATTTCCATCTACCCACAGCCAAAACACCTGCTGAAATGATGATGAAGATTTCCATCTATTCACAGCCAAAACACCTGCTCAAATGATGATGATGATTTCCATCTACCCATGGCCAAAACACCTGCTCAAATGATGATGATGATTTCCATCTACCCATGGCCAAAACACCTGCTCAAATGATGATGGTGATTTCCATCTACCCATGGCCAAAACACCTGCTCAAATGATGATGGTGATTTCCATCTATCCATGGCCAAAACACCTGTTCAAATGATGATGATGATTTCCATCTACCCACAGCCAAAACATCAGCTGACATGATGATGATGATGATTTCCATCTACCCATGGCCAAAACACCTGCTCAAATGATGATGGTGATTTCCATCTACCCACGGCCAAAACACCTGTTCAAATGATGATGATGATTTCTATCTAACCACAGCCAAAACACCAACTGACATGATGATGATGATTTCCATCTACCCACAGCCAAAACACCTGCTGAAATGATGATGAGAATTTGCGGCAAAACACCAGCTGAAATGTTGATGATGATTTCGATCTAACCATGGCCAAAACACCTGCTCAAATGATGATGATGATTGTCATTTACTCGCATCCAAAACACCCGCTGAAATGATGGTGAGGATTTCCATCTACCCACAGCCAAAACACCTGCTGAAATGATGATGATGATTTCGATCTATTCACAGCCAAAACACCTGCTCAATTGATGATGATGATTTCCATCTAACCATGGCCAAAACACATGCTCAAATGATGATGATGATTTCCATCTACCCACGGCCAAAACACCTACCCAAATGATGATGAAGATGATAATTTCCATCTACCCACAGACAAAACACTCGCTGACATGATGATGATTTCCATCTACCCATGGCCAAAACACATGCTCAAATGATGATGATGATTTCCATCTACATACGGACAAACACCTACTCAAATGATGATGATGATTTCCATCTACCCACAGCCAAAACACCTGATCAAATGATGATGATGATTTCAATCTACCCAAGGTCAAAACACTTGCTCAAATTATGATGATGATTTCCATCTACCCATGGCCAAAACACCTGCTCAAATGATGATGAGGATTTTCATCTACCTACGGCCAAAACAAACGCTCAAATGATGATGATGATTTCCATCTACCCACGGCCAAAACACCTGCTGAAATGATGATGAGGATTTCCGGCAAAACACCAGCTGAAATGTTGATGATGATTTCCATCTAACCATTGCCAAAACACCTGCTCAAATGATGATGATGATTGTCATTTACTTGCATCCAAAACACCCGCTCAAATGATGATGAGGATTTCCATCTACCCACAGCCAAAACACCTGCTCAAATGCTGATGATGATTTCCATCTACCCATGGCCAAAACACCTGCTCAAATGATGATGATTTCCATCTACCCATGGCCAAAACACCTGCTCAAATGATGATGATGGTTGTCATCTACTCGCATCCAAAACACCTGCTCAAATGATGATGATGATTTCCATCTACCCATGGCCAAAACATCTGCTCAAATGATGATGATGATTGTCATCTACTCGCATCCAATACACCTGCTCAAATGATGATGATGATTTCCATCTACCCATGGCCAAAACACCTGCTCAAATGATTATGTTGATTATCATCTACCCATGGCCAAAACACCTGCTCAAATGATGATGGTGATTTCCATCTATCCATGGCCAAAACACCTGTTCAAATGATGATGATGATTTTCATCTACCCACAGCCAAAACACCAGCTGACATGATGATGATGATGATTTCCATCTACCCTTGGCCAAAATATATGCTCAAATGATGATGATGATGATTTCCATCTACCCACTGCCAAAACACCTACTCAAATAATGATGATCATGATTTCCATCTACCCGCAGCCAAAACACCTGCTGAAATTATGATGATTTCCATCTATTCACAGCCAAAACACCTGCTCAAATGATGATGAATATGATTTCCATCTACCCATGGCCAAAACACCTGATCAAAAGATGATGATGATGATTTCCATCTAACCATGGCCAAAACACATGCTCAAATGATGATGATGATTTCCATCTACCCACGCCCAAAACACCTACTCAAATGATGATGATGATTTCCATCTACCCACAGCCAAAACACCTGATCAAATGATGATGATGATTTCCATCTGCCAACAGCCAAAAAACCTGCTGAAATGATGATGACGATTTCCATCTACCGAAGGCCAAAACACATGCTCAAATGATGATGATGATGATTTCCATCTACCCATGGCCAAAATACCTGATCAAATGATGATGACGATTTCCATCTACCAACAGCCAAAAAACCTGCTGAAATGATGATGACGATTTCCATCAACCCACGGCCAAAACACATGCTCAAATTATGATGATGATTTCCATCTACCCACGGCCACAACACCTGCTCATATGATGATGATGATTTCCATCTACCCACTGCTAAAACACTTGCTCAAATTATGATGATGATTTCCATCTACCCACGGCCAAAACACCTGCTCAAATGATGATGATGATTTCCATCCACCCATGACCAAAACACCTGCTCAAATGATTATGATGATTTCCATCCACCCATGGCCAAAAGACCCGCTCAAATAATGATGATGATTGTCATCTACTCGCATCCAAAACACCTGCTCAAATGATGATGATGATTTCCATCTACCCACTGCCAAAGCACCTGCTCAAATGATGATGATGATGATTTCCATCTACCCATGGCCAAAATACCTGATCAAATGATGATTTCCATCTACCCATGGCCAAAAGACCCGCTCAAATGATGATGATGATTGTCATCTACTCGCATCCAAAACACCTGCTCAAATGATGATGATGATTTCCATCTACCCACTGCCAAAGCACCTGCTCAAATGATGATGATGATGATGATGATGATGATGATTTCCATCTACCCATGGCCAAAATACCTGATAAAATGATGATGATGATTTCCATCTACCAACAGCCAAAAAATCTGCTGAAATAATGATGACGATTTCCATCAAAACACGGCCAAAACACATGCTCAAATGATGATGATGATTTCCATCTACCCACTGCCACAACACCTGCTCATATGATGATGATGATTTCCATCTATTCACAGCCAAAACACCTGCTCAAATGATGATGATGATTTCCATCTACCCATGGCCAAAACACCTGCTCAAATGATGATGATGTTGATTTCCATCTACCCATGGCCAAAACACCTGCTCAAATGATGATGATGATTTCCATCTACCCATGGCCAAAACACCTGCTCAAATGATGATGTTGATTATCATCTACCTGCATCCAAAACACCCGCTGAAATGATGATGATGATTTCCATCTACCCATGGCCAAAACACCTACTCAAATGATGATGATCTTGATTTCCATCTACCCACAGCCAAAACACCTGCTGAAATGATGATGATGATTTCCATCTATTCACAGCCAAAACACCTGCTCAAATGATGATGATGATTTCCATCTACCCATGGCCAAAACACCTGCTCAAATGATGATGATGATGATTTCCATCTACCCATGGCCAAAACACCTGCTCAAATGATGATGATGATTTCCATCTACCCATGGCCAAAACACCTGCTCAAATGATGATGTTGATTATCATCTACCTGCATCCAAAACACCCGCTGAAATGATGATGATGATTTCCATCTACCCATGGCCAAAACACCTGCTCAAATGATGATGATGATGATTTCCATCTACCCATGGCCAAAACACCTGCTCAAATGATGATGGTGATTTCCATCTACCCATGGCCAAAACACCTGCTCAAATGATGATGGTGATTTCCATCTATCCATGGCCAAAACACCTGTTCAAATGATGATGATGATTTCCATCTACCCACAGCCAAAACACCAGCTGACATGATGATGATGATGATTTCCATCTACCCATGGCCAAAACACCTGCTCAAATGATGATGGTGATTTCCATCTACCCACGGCCAAAACACCTGTTCAAATGATGATGATGATTTCTATCTACCCACAGCCAAAACACCAGCTGACATGATGATGATGATTTCCATCTACCCACAGCCAAAACACCTGCTGAAATGATGATGAGAATTTGCGGCAAAACACCAGCTGAAATGTTGATGATGATTTCCATCTAACCATGGCCAAAACACCTGCTCAAATGATGATGATGATTGTCATTTACTCGCATCCAAAACACCCGCTCAAATGATGGTGAGGATTTCCATCTACCCACAGCCAAAACATCTGCTGAAATGATGATGATGATTTTGATCTATTCACAGCCAAAACACCTGCTCAATTGATGATGATGATTTCCATCTAACCATGGCCAAAACACATGCTCAAATGATGATGATGATTTCCATCTACCCACGGCCAAAACACCTACCCAAATGATGATGAAGATGATAATTTCCATCTACCCACAGACAAAACACTCGCTGACATGATGATGATTTCCATCTACCCATGGCCAAAACACATGCTCAAATGATGATGATGATTTCCATCTACCCACAGCCAAAACACCTGATCAAATGATGATGATGATTTCAATCTACCCAAGGTCAAAACACTTGCTCAAATTATGATGATGATTTCCATCTACCCATGGCCAAAACACCTGCTCAAATGATGATGAGGATTTTCATCTACCTACGGCCAAAACAAACGCTCAAATGATGATGATGATTTCCATCTACCCACGGCCAAAACACCTGCTGAAATGATGATGAGGATTTCCGGCAAAACACCAGCTGAAATGTTGATGATGATTTCCATCTAACCATGGCCAAAACACCTGCTCAAATGATGATGATGATTGTCATTTACTCGCATCCAAAACACCCGCTCAAATGATGATGAGGATTTCCATCTACCCACAGCCAAAACACCTGCTCAAATGCTGATGATGATTTCCATCTACCCATGGCCAAAACACCTGCTCAAATGATGATGATTTCCATCTACCCATGGCCAAAACACCTGCTCAAATGATGATGATGGTTGTCATCTACTCGCATCCAAAACACCTGCTCAAATGATGATGATGATGATTTCCATCTACCCATGGCCAAAACATCTGCTCAAATGATGATGATGATTGTCATCTACTCGCATCCAAAACACCTGCTCAAATTATGATGATGATTTCCATCTACCCATGGCCAAAACACCTGCTCAAATGATGATGTTGATTATCATCTACCCGCATCCAAAACACGCGCTGAAATGATGATGATGATTTCCATCTACCCATGGCCAAAACACCTGCTCAAATGATGATGATGATGATTTCCATCTACCCACAGCCAAAACACCAGCTGACATGATGATGATGATGATTTCCATCTACCCATGGCCAAAACACCTGCTCAAATGATGATGATGATTTCCATCTACCCATGGCCAAAACACCTGCTGAAATGATGATGATGATGATTTCCATCTACCCATGGCCAAAACACCTGCTCAAATGATGATGGTGATTTCAGTCTATCCATGGCCAAAACACCTGTTCAAATGATGATGATGATTTCCATCTACCCACAGCCAAAACACCAGCTGACATGATGATGATGATGATTTCCATCTACCCATGGCCAAAGTACATGCTCAAATGATGATGATGATGATTTCCGTCTACCCATGGCCAAAATACATGCTCAAATGATGATGATGATGATTTCCATCTACCCAGGCCAAAACACCCACTCAAATGATGATGATCTTGATTTCCATCTACCCACAGCCAAAACACCTGCTGAAATGATGATGATGATTTCCATCTATTCACAGCCAAAACACCTGCTCAAATGATGATGATGATGATTTCCATCTACCCATGGCCAAAACACCTGCTCAAATGATGATGATGATAATTTCCATCTACCCATGGCCAAAACACCTGCTCAAATGATGATGATGATTTCCATCTCCCCATGGCCAAAACACCTGCTCAAATGATGATGTTGATTATCATCTACCCGCATCCAAAACACCCGCTGAAATGATGATGATGATTTCCATCTACCCACTGCCAAAGCACCTGCTCAAATGATGATGATGATGATGATTTCCATCTACCCATGGCCAAAATACCTGATAAAATGATGATGATGATTTCCATCTACCAACAGCCAAAAAATCTGCTGAAATAATGATGACGATTTCCATCAAAACACGGCCAAAACACATGCTCCAATGATGATGATGATTTCCATCTACCCACTGCCACAACACCTGCTCATATGATGATGATGATTTCCAACTACCCACTGCCAAAAAACCTGCTCAAATTATGATGATGATTTCCATCTACCCATGGCCAAAACACCTACTCAAATGATGATGATCTTGATTTCCATCTACCCACAGCAAAAACACCTGCTGAAATGATGATGAAGATTTCCATCTATTCACAGCCAAAACACCTGCTCAAATGATGATGATGATTTCCATCTACCCATGGCCAAAACACCTGCTCAAATGATGATGATGATGATTTCCATCTACCCATGGCCAAAACACCTGCTCAAATGATGATGGTGATTTCCATCTACCCATGGCCAAAACACCTGCTCAAATGATGATGGTGATTTCCATCTATCCATGGCCAAAACACCTGTTCAAATGATGATGATGATTTCCATCTACCCACAGCCAAAACATCAGCTGACATGATGATGATGATGATTTCCATCTACCCATGGCCAAAACACCTGCTCAAATGATGATGGTGATTTCCATCTACCCACGGCCAAAACACCTGTTCAAATGATGATGATGATTTCTATCTACCCACAGCCAAAACACCAACTGACATGATGATGATGATTTCCATCTACCCACAGCCAAAACACCTGCTGAAATGATGATGAGAATTTGCGGCAAAACACCAGCTGAAATGTTGATGATGATTTCGATCTAACCATGGCCAAAACATCTGCTCAAATGATGATGATGATTGTCATTTACTCGCATCCAAAACACCCGCTCAAATGATGGTGAGGATTTCCATCTACCCACAGCCAAAACACCTGCTGAAATGATGATGATGATTTCGATCTATTCACAGCCAAAACACCTGCTCAATTGATGATGATGATTTCCATCTAACCATGGCCAAAACACATGCTCAAATGATGATGATGATTTCCATCTACCCACGGCCAAAACACCTACCCAAATGATGATGAAGATGATAATTTCCATCTACCCACAGACAAAACACTCGCTGACATGATGATGATTTCCATCTACCCATGGCCAAAACACATGCTCAAATGATGATGATGATTTCCATCTACTCACGGACAAACACCTACTCAAATGATGATGATGATTTCCATCTACCCACAGCCAAAACACCTGATCAAATGATGATGATGATTTCAATCTACCCAAGGTCAAAACACTTGCTCAAATTATGATGATGATTTCCATCTACCCATGGCCAAAACACCTGCTCAAATGATGATGAGGATTTTCATCTACCTACGGCCAAAACAAACGCTCAAATGATGATGATGATTTCCATCTACCCACGGCCAAAACACCTGCTGAAATGATGATGAGGATTTCCGGCAAAACACCAGCTGAAATGTTGATGATGATTTCCATCTAACCATTGCCAAAACACCTGCTCAAATGATGATGATGATTGTCATTTACTCGCATCCAAAACACCCGCTCAAATGATGATGAGGATTTCCATCTACCCACAGCCAAAACACCTGCTCAAATGCTGATGATGATTTCCATCTACCCATGGCCAAAACACCTGCTCAAATGATGATGATTTCCATCTACCCATGGCCAAAACACCTGCTCAAATGATGATGATGGTTGTCATCTACTCGCATCCAAAACACCTGCTCAAATGATGATGATGATTTCCATCTACCCATGGCCAAAACATCTGCTCAAATGATGATGATGATTGTCATCTACTCGCATCCAAAACACCTGCTCAAATTATGATGATGATTTCCATCTACCCATGGCCAAAACACCTGCTCAAATGATGATGTTGATTATCATCTACCCGCATCCAAAACACGCGCTGAAATGATGATGATGATTTCCATCTACCCATGGCCAAAACACCTGCTAAAATGATGATGATGATGATTTCCATCTACCCACAGCCAAAACACCAGCTGACATGATGATGATGATTTCCATCTACCCATGGCCAAAACACCTGCTCAAATGATGATGGTGATTTCAATCTATCCATGGCCAAAACATCTGTTCAAATGATGATGATGATTTCCATATACCCACAGCCAAAACACCAGCTGACATGATGATGATGATGATTTCCATCTACCCATGGCCAAAGTACATGCTCAAATGATGATGATGATGATTTCCATCTACCCATGGCCAAAATACATGCTCAAATGATGATGATGATGATTTCCATCTACCCACAGCCAAAACACCTGATCAAATGATGATGATGATTTCAACCTACCCAAGGTCAAAAAACTTGCTCAAATTATGATGATGATTTCCATCTACCCATGGCCAAAACACCTGCTCAAATGATGATGAGGATTTTCATCTACCTACGGCCAAAACAAACGCTCAAATGATGATGATGATTTCCATCTACCCACGGCCAAAACACCTGCTGAAATGATGATGAGGATTTCCGGCAAAACACCAGCTGAAATGTTGATGATGATTTCCATCTAACCATTGCCAAAACACCTGCTCAAATGATGATGATGATTGTCATTTACTCGCATCCAAAACACCCGCTCAAATGATGATGAGGATTTCCATCTACCCACAGCCAAAACACCTGCTCAAATGCTGATGATGATTTCCATCTACCCATGGCCAAAACACCTGCTCAAATGATGATGATTTCCATCAACCCATGGCCAAAACACCTGCTCAAATGATGATGATGGTTGTCATCTACTCGCATCCAAAACACCTGCTCAAATGATGATGATGATTTCCATCTACCCATGGCCAAAACATCTGCTCAAATGATGATGATGATTGTCATCTACTCGCATCCAAAACACCTGCTCAAATTATGATGATGATTTCCATCTACCCATGGCCAAAACACCTGCTCAAATGATGATGTTGATTATCATCTACCCGCATCCAAAACACGCGCTGAAATGATGATGATGATTTCCATCTACCCATGGCCAAAACACCTGCTAAAATGATGATGATGATGATTTCCATCTACCCACAGCCAAAACACCAGCTGACATGATGATGATGATGATTTCCATCTACCCATGGCCAAAACACCTGCTCAAATGATGATGGTGATTTCAATCTATCCATGGCCAAAACATCTGTTCAAATGATGATGATGATTTCCATCTACCCACAGCCAAAACACCAGCTGACATGATGATGATGATGATTTCCATCTACCCATGGCCATAGTACATGCTCAAATGATGATGATGATGATTTCCATCTACCCATGGCCAAAATACATGCTCAAATGATGATGATGATGATTTCCATCTACCCAGGCCAAAACACCCACTCAAATGATGATGATCTTGATTTCCATCTACCCACAGCCAAAACACCTGCTGAAATGATGATGATGATTTCCATCTATTCACAGCCAAAACACCTGCTCAAATGATGATGATGATGATTTCCATCTACCCATGGCCAAAACACCTGCTCAAATGATGATGTTGATTATCATCTACCCGCATCCAAAACACCCGCTGAAATGATGATGATGATTTCCATCTACCCATGGCCAAAACACCTGCTCAAATGATGATGATGATGATTTCCATCTACCCATGGCCAAAACACCTGCTCAAATGATGATGGTGATTTCCATCTACCCATGGCCAAAACACCTGCTCAAATGATGATGGTGATTTCCATCTATCCATGGCCAAATCACCTGTTCAAATAATGATGATGATTTCCATCTACCCACAGCCAAAACACCAGCTGACATGATGATGATGATGATTTCTATCTACCCATGGCCAAAATACATGCTCAAATGATGATGATGATGATTTCCATCTACCTACGGCCAAAACACCTACTCAAATGATGATGATCTTGATTTCCATCTACCCACAGCCAAAACACCTGCTGAAATGATGATGATGATTTCCATCTATTCACAGCCAAAACACCTGCTCAATTGATGATGATGATTCGCATCTAACCATGGCCAAAACACCTACTCAAATGATGATGAAGATGATTTCCATCTACCCATGGCCAAAATACCTGATCAAATGATGATTTCCATCTACCCATGGCCAAAAGACCCGCTCAAATGATGATGATGATTGTCATCTACTTGCATCTAAAACACCTGCTCAAATGATGATGATGATTTCCATCTACCCACTGCCAAAGCACCTGCTCAAATGATGATGATGATGATTTCCATCTACCCATGGCCAAAATACCTGATCAAATGATGATTTACATCTACCCATAGCCAAAATACCCGCTCAAATGATGATGATGATTGTCATCTACTCGCATCCAAAACACCTGCTCAAATGATGATGATGATTTCCATCTACCCACTGCCAAAGCACCTGCTCAAATGATGATGATGATGATGATGATGATTTCCATCTACCAACAGCCAAAAAACCTGCTGAAATGATGATGACGATTTCCATCGAAACACGGCCAAAACTGATGCTCAAATGATGATGATGATTTCCATCTACCCACGGCCACAACACCTGCTCATATGATGATGATGATTTCCATCTACCCACTGCCAAAAAACTTGCTCAAATTATGATGATGATTTCCACCTACCCATGGCCAAAACACCTGCTCAAATGATGATGAGGATTTTCATCTACCCATGGCCAAAACACCTGCTGAAATGATGATGATGAATTCCGACAAAACACCAGCTGAAATGATGATGATGATGATTTCCATCTAACCATGGCCAAAACACCTGCTCAAATGATGATAATTGTCATTTACTCGCATCCAAAACTCCTGCTCAAATGATGATGATGATTTCCATCTACCCAAGGCAAAAACACCTGCTCAAATGATGATGATGATGAGTTCCATCTACCCATGGCCAAAACACCTGCTCAAATGTTGATGGTGATTTCCATCTACCCATGGCCAAAACACCTGCTCAAATGATGATGGTGATTTCCATCTATACATGGCCAAAACACCTGTTCAAATGATGATTATGATTTCCATCTACCCACAGCCAAAACACCAGCTGACATGATGATGATGATGATGATTTCCATTTACCCATGGCCAAAACACCTACTCAAATGATGATGATCTTGATTTCCATCTACCCACAGCCAAAACACCTGCTGAAATGATGATGTTGATTTCCATCTATTCACAGCCAAAACACCTGCTCAATTGATGATGATGATTTCCATCTAACCGTGGCCAAAACACATGCTCAAATGATGATGATGATTTCCATCTACCCACGGCCAAAACACCTACTCAAATGATGATGAAGATGATAATTTCCATCTACCCACAGCCAAAACACTCGCTGACATGATGATGATTATCATCTACCCATGGCCAAAACACATGCTCAAATGATGATGATGATTTCCATCTACTCACGGACAAACACCTACTCAAATGATGATGATGATTTCCATCTACCCACAGCCAAAACACCTGATCAAATGATGATGATGATTTCCATCTACCCAAGGTCAGAACACTTGCTCAAATTATGATGAAGAATTCCATCTACCCATGGCCAAAACACCTGCTCAAATGATGATGAGGATTTTCATCTACCTACGGCCAAAACAAACGCTCAAATGATGATGATGATTTCCATCTACCCACGGCCAAAACACCTGCTGAAATGATGATGAGGATTTCCGGCAAAACACCAGCTGAAATGTTGATGATGATTTCCATCTAACCATGTCCAAAACACCTGCTCAAATGATGATGATGATTGTCATTTACTCACATCCAAAACACCTGCTCAAATTATGATGAGGATTTCCATCTACCCACAGCCAAAACACCTGCTCAAATCATGATGATGATTTCCATCTACCCATGGCCAAAACACCTGCTCAAATGATGATGATTTCCATCTACCCATGGCCAAAACACCTGCTCAAATGATGATGATGGTTGTCATCTACTCGCATCTAAAACACCTGCTCAAATGATGATGATGATTTCCATCTACCCATGGCCAAAACATCTGCTCAAATGATGATGATGATTGTCATCTACTCGCATCCAAAACACCTGCTCAAATGATGATGATGATTTCCATCTACCCATGGCCAAAACACCTGCTCAAATGATGATGTTGATTATCATCTACCCGCATCCAAAACACCAGCTGAAATGATGATGATGATTTCCATCTACCCTTGGCCAAAACACCTGCTCAAATGATGATGGTGATTTCCATCTACCCATGGCCAAAACACCTGCTCAAATGATGATGTTGATTATCATCTACCCGCATCCAAAACACCCGCTGAAATGATGATGATGATTTGCATCTACCCATGGCCAAAACACCTGCTCAAATCATGATGGTGATTTCCATATACCCATGGCCAAAACACCTGCTCAAATGATGATGGTGATTTCCATCTATCCATGGCCAAAACACCTGTTCAAATGATGATGATGATTTCCATCTACCCACAGCCAAAACACCAGCTGACATGATGATGATGATGATTTCCATCTACCCATGGCAAAATACATGCTCAAATGATGATGATGATGATTTCCATCTACCCACGGCCAAAACACCTACTCAAATGATGATGATCTTGATTTCCATCTACCCACAGCCAAAACACCTGCTGAAATGATGATGATGATTTCCATCTATTCACAGCCAAAACACCTGCTCAAATGATGATGATGATGATTTCCATCTACCCATGGCCAAAACACCTGTTCAAAAGATGATGATGATGATTTCCATCTACCCACAGCCAAAACACCCGCTGACATGATGATGATGATTTCCATCTAACCATGGCCAAAACACATGCTCAAATGATGATGATGATTTCAATCTACCCACGGCCAAAACACCTACTCAAATGATGATGATGATTTCCATCTACCCACAGCCAAAACACCTGATCAAATGATGATGATGATTTCCATCTACCAACAGCCAAAAAACCTGCTGAAATGATGATGACGATTTCCATCTATCGAAGGCCAAAACACATGCTCAAATGATGATGATGATTTCCATCTACCAACGGCCACAACACCTGCTCATATGATGATGATGATTTCCATCTACCCACTGCCAAAGCACCTGCTCAAATGATGATGATGATGATTTCCATCTACCCATGGCCAAAATACCTGATCAAATGATGATGATGATTTCCATCTACCAACAGCCAAAAAACCTGCTGAAATGATGATGACGATTTTCATCAACCCACAGCCAAAACACAGGCTCAAATGATGATGATGATTTCCATCTACCCACGGCCACAACACCTGCTCATATGATGATGATGATTTCCATCTACCCACTGCCAAAACACTTGCTCAAATTATGATGATGATTTCCATTTACCCACGGCCAAAACACCTGCTGAAATGATGATGATGATTTCCATCCACCCATGGCCAAAACACCTGCTCAAATAATGATGATGATTTCCATCCACCCATGGCCAAAAGACCTGCTCAAATGATGATGATGGTTGTCACCTACTCGCATCCAAAACACCTGCTCAAATGATGATTATGATTTCCATCTACCCACTGCCAAAGCACCTGCTCAAATGATGATGATGATGATTTCCATCTACCCATGGCCAAAATACCTGATCAAATGATGATTTCCATCTACCCATGGCCAAAAGACCCGCTCAAATGATGATGATGATTGTCATCTACTCGCATCCAAAACACCTGCTCAAATGATGATGATGATTTCCATCTACCCACTGCCAAAGCACCTGCTCAAATGATGATGATGAGGATTTCCATCTACCCATGGCCAAAATACCTGATAAAATGATGATGATGATTTCCATCTACCAACAACCAAAAAACCTGCTGAAATGATGATTACGATTTCCATCAAAACACATCCAAAACACATGCTCAAATGATGATGATGATTTCCATCTACCCACGGCCACAACACCTGCTCATATGATGATTTCCATCTACCCACTGCCAAAACACCAGCTGAAATGATGATGATGATTTCCGCCAAAACACCAGCTGAAATGATGATGATGATTTCCATCTAACCATGGCCAAAACACCTGCTCAAATGATGATGATTGTCATTTACTCGCATCCAAAAGACCCGCTCAAATGATGATGATGATTTCCATCTACCCATGGCCAAAAGACCCGCTCAAATGATGATGATGATTGTCATCTACTCACATCCAAAACTCCTGCTCAAATGATGATGATGATTTCCATCTACCCATGGCCAAAAGACCCGCTCAAATGATGATGATGATTGTCATCTACCCATGGCCAAAACACTTGCTCAAATGATGATGATGATTATCATCTACTCGCATCCAAAACACCCGCTCAAATGATGATGATGATTTCCATCTACCCATGGCCAAAACACCTGCTCAAATGATGATGATGATGATTTCCATCTACCCATGGCCAAAACACCAGCTCAAATGTTGATGATGATTTACATCTAGCCACGGCCAAAACACCTGCTCAAATGATGATGAAGATTTCCATGTACCCATGGCCAAAACACCTGCTCAAATGATGATGAGGATTTTCATCTACCTACGGCCAAAACAAACGCTCAAATGATGATGATGATTTCCATCTACCCACAGCCAAAACACCCGCTGACATGATGATGATAATTTCCATCTACCCATGGCCAAAACACCTGCTCAAATGATGATGATGATTTCCATCTCCCCATGGCCAAAACACCTGCTCAAATGATGATGTTGATTATCATCTACCCGCATCCAAAACACCCGCTGAAATGATAATGATGATTTCCATCTACCCACTGCCAAAGCACCTGCTCAAATGATGATGATGATGATGATTTCCATCTACCCATGGCCAAAATACCTGATAAAATGATGATGATGATTTCCATCTACCAACAGCCAAAAAATCTGCTGAAATAATGATGACGATTTCCATCAAAACACGGCCAAAACACATGCTCCAATGATGATGATGATTTCCATCTACCCACTGCCACAACACCTGCTCATATGATGATGATGATTTCCATCTACCCACTGCCAAAAAACTTGCTCAAATTATGATGATGATTTCCATCTACCCATGGCCAAAACACCTACTCAAATGATGATGATCTTGATTTCCATCTACCCACAGCCAAAACACCTGCTGAAATGATGATGAAGATTTCCATCTATTCACAGCCAAAACACCTGCTCAAATGATGATGATGATTTCCATCTACCCATGGCCAAAACACCTGCTCAAATGATGATGATGATGATTTCCATCTACCCATGGCCAAAACACCTGCTCAAATGATGATGGTGATTTCCATCTACCCATGGCCAAAACACCTGCTCAAATGATGATGGTGATTTCCATCTATCCATGGCCAAAACACCTGTTCAAATGATGATGATGATTTCCATCTACCCACAGCCAAAACATCAGCTGACATGATGATGATGATGATTTCCATCTACCCATGGCCAAAACACCTGCTCAAATGATGATGGTGATTTCCATCTACCCACGGCCAAAACACCTGTTCAAATGATGATGATGATTTCTATCTACCCACAGCCAAAACACCAACTGACATGATGATGATGATTTCCATCTACCCACAGCCAAAACACCTGCTGAAATGATGATGAGAATTTGCGGCAAAACACCAGCTGAAATGTTGATGATGATTTCGATCTAACCATGGCCAAAACACCTGCTCAAATGATGATGATGATTGTCATTTACTCGCATCCAAAACACCCGCTGAAATGATGGTGAGGATTTCCATCTACCCACAGCCAAAACACCTGCTGAAATGATGATGATGATTTCAATCTATTCACAGCCAAAACACCTGCTCAATTGATGATGATGATTTCCATCTAACCATGGCCAAAACACATGCTCAAATGATGATGATGATTTCCATCTACCCACGGCCAAAACACCTACCCAAATGATGATGAAGATGATAATTTCCATCTACCCACAGACAAAACACTCGCTGACATGATGATGATTTCCATCTACCCATGGCCAAAACACATGCTCAAATGATGATGATGATTTCCATCTACTCACGGACAAACACCTACTCAAATGATGATGATGATTTCCATCTACCCACAGCCAAAACACCTGATCAAATGATGAGGATGATTTCAATCTACCCAAGGTCAAAACACTTGCTCAAATTATGATGATGATTTCCATCTACCCATGGCCAAAACACCTGCTCAAATGATGATGAGGATTTTCATCTACCTACGGCCAAAACAAACGCTCAAATGATGATGATGATTTCCATCTACCCACGGCCAAAACACCTGCTGAAATGATGATGAGGATTTCCGGCAAAACACCAGCTGAAATGTTGATGATGATTTCCATCTAACCATTGCCAAAACACCTGCTCAAATGATGATGATGATTGTCATTTACTTGCATCCAAAACACCCGCTCAAATGATGATGAGGATTTCCATCTACCCACAGCCAAAACACCTGCTCAAATGCTGATGATGATTTCCATCTACCCATGGCCAAAACACCTGCTCAAATGATGATGATTTCCATCTACCCATGGCCAAAACACCTGCTCAAATGATGATGATGGTTGTCATCTACTCGCATCCAAAACACCTGCTCAAATGATGATGATGATTTCCATCTACCCATGGCCAAAACATCTGCTCAAATGATGATGATGATTGTCATCTACTCGCATCCAAAACACCTGCTCAAATTATGATGATGATTTCCATCTACCCATGGCCAAAACACCTGCTAAAATGATGATGATGATGATTTCCATCTACCCACAGCCAAAACACCAGCTGACATGATGATGATGATGATTTCCATCTACCCATGGCCAAAACACCTGCTCAAATGATGATGGTGATTTCAATCTATCCATGGCCAAAACATCTGTTCAAATGATGATGATGATTTCCATCTACCCACAGCCAAAACACCAGCTGACATGATGATGATGATGATTTCCATCTACCCATGGCCAAAGTACATGCTCAAATGATGATGATGATGATTTCCATCTACCCATGGCCAAAATACATGCTCAAATGATGATGATGATGATTTCCATCTACCCACAGCCAAAACACCTGATCAAATGATGATGATGATTTCAATCTACCCAAGGTCAAAACACTTGCTCAAATTATGATGATGATTTCCATCTACCCATGGCCAAAACACCTGCTCAAATGATGATGAGGATTTTCATCTACCTACGGCCAAAACAAACGCTCAAATGATGATGATGATTTCCATCTACCCACGGCCAAAACACCTGCTGAAATGATGATGAGGATTTCCGGCAAAACACCAGCTGAAATGTTGATGATGATTTCCATCTAACCATTGCCAAAACACCTGCTCAAATGATGATGATGATTGTCATTTACTCGCATCCAAAACACCCGCTCAAATGATGATGAGGATTTCCATCTACCCACAGCCAAAACACTTGCTCAAATGCTGATGATGATTTCCATCTACCCATGGCCAAAACACCTGCTCAAATGATGATGATTTCCATCTACCCATGGCCAAAACACCTGCTCAAATGATGATGATGGTTGTCATCTACTCGCATCCAAAACACCTGCTCAAATGATGATGATGATTTCCATCTACCCATGGCCAAAACATCTGCTCAAATGATGATGATGATTGTCATCTACTCGCATCCAAAACACCTGCTCAAATTATGATGATGATTTCCATCTACCCATGGCCAAAACACCTGCTCAAATGATGATGTTGATTATCATCTACCCGCATCCAAAACACGCGCTGAAATGATGATGATGATTTCCATCTACCCATGGCCAAAACACCTGCTAAAATGATGATGATGATGATTTCCATCTACCCACAGCCAAAACACCAGCTGACATGATGATGATGATGATTTCCATCTACCCATGGCCAAAACACCTGCTCAAATGATGATGGTGATTTCAATCTATCCATGGCCAAAACATCTGTTCAAATGATGATGATGATTTCCATCTACCCACAGCCAAAACACCAGCTGACATGATGATGATGATGATGATTTCCATCTACCCATGGCCATAGTACATGCTCAAATGATGATGATGATGATTTCCATCTACCCATGGCCAAAATACATGCTCAAATGATGATGATGATGATTTCCATCTACCCAGGCCAAAACACCCACTCAAATGATGATGATCTTGATTTCCATCTACCCACAGCCAAAACACCTGCTGAAATGATGATGATGATTTCCATCTATTCACAGCCAAAACACCTGCTCAAATGATGATGATGATGATTTCCATCTACCCATGGCCAAAACACCTGCTCAAATGATGATGTTGATTATCATCTACCCGCATCCAAAACACCCGCTGAAATGATGATGATGATTTCCATCTACCCATGGCCAAAACACCTGCTCAAATGATGATGATGATGATTTCCATCTACCCATGGCCAAAACACCTGCTCAAATGATGATGGTGATTTCCATCTACCCATGGCCAAAACACCTGCTCAAATGATGATGGTGATTTCCATCTATCCATGGCCAAATCACCTGTTCAAATAATGATGATGATTTCCATCTACCCACAGCCAAAACACCAGCTGACATGATGATGATGATGATTTCTATCTACCCATGGCCAAAATACATGCTCAAATGATGATGATGATGATTTCCATCTACCTACGGCCAAAACACCTACTCAAATGATGATGATCTTGATTTCCATCTACCCACAGCCAAAACACCTGCTGAAATGATGATGATGATTTCCATCTATTCACAGCCAAAACACCTGCTCAATTGATGATGATGATTTGCATCTAACCATGGGCAAAACACCTACTCAAATGATGATGAAGATGATTTCCATCTACCCATGGCCAAAATACCTGATCAAATGATGATTTCCATCTACCCATGGCCAAAAGACCCGCTCAAATGATGATGATGATTGTCATCTACTTGCATCTAAAACACCTGCTCAAATGATGATGATGATTTCCAACTACCCACTGCCAAAGCACCTGCTCAAATGATGATGATGATGATTTCCATCTACCCATGGCCAAAATACCTGATCAAATGATGATGATGATTTCCATCTATTCACAGCCAAAACACCTGCTCAATTGATGATGATGATTTCCATCTAACCGTGGCCAAAACACATGCTCAAATGATGATGATGATTTCCATCTACCCACGGCCAAAACACCTACTCAAATGATGATGAAGATGATAATTTCCATCTACCCACAGCCAAAACACTCGCTGACATGATGATGATTATCATCTACCCATGGCCAAAACACATGCTCAAATGATGATGATGATTTCCATCTACTCACGGACAAACACCTACTCAAATGATGATGATGATTTCCATCTACCCACAGCCAAAACACCTGATCAAATGATGATGATGATTTCCATCTACCCAAGGTCAGAACACTTGCTCAAATTATGATGAAGAATTCCATCTACCCATGGCCAAAACACCTGCTCAAATGATGATGAGGATTTTCATCTACCTACGGCCAAAACAAACGCTCAAATGATGATGATGATTTCCATCTACCCACGGCCAAAACACCTGCTGAAATGATGATGAGGATTTCCGGCAAAACACCAGCTGAAATGTTGATGATGATTTCCATCTAACCATGTCCAAAACACCTGCTCAAATGATGATGATGATTGTCATTTACTCACATCCAAAACACCTGCTCAAATTATGATGAGGATTTCCATCTACCCACAGCCAAAACACCTGCTCAAATCATGATGATGATTTCCATCTACCCATGGCCAAAACACCTGCTCAAATGATGATGATTTCCATCTACCCATGGCCAAAACACCTGCTCAAATGATGATGATGGTTGTCATCTACTCGCATCTAAAACACCTGCTCAAATGATGATGATGATTTCCATCTACCCATGGCCAAAACATCTGCTCAAATGATGATGATGATTGTCATCTACTCGCATCCAAAACACCTGCTCAAATGATGATGATGATTTCCATCTACCCATGGCCAAAACACCTGCTCAAATGATGATGTTGATTATCATCTACCCGCATCCAAAACACCAGCTGAAATGATGATGATGATTTCCATCTACCCTTGGCCAAAACACCTGCTCAAATGATGATGGTGATTTCCATCTACCCATGGCCAAAACACCTGCTCAAATGATGATGTTGATTATCATCTACCCGCATCCAAAACACCCGCTGAAATGATGATGATGATTTGCATCTACCCATGGCCAAAACACCTGCTCAAATCATGATGGTGATTTCCATATACCCATGGCCAAAACACCTGCTCAAATGATGATGGTGATTTCCATCTATCCATGGCCAAAACACCTGTTCAAATGATGATGATGATTTCCATCTACCCACAGCCAAAACACCAGCTGACATGATGATGATGATGATTTCCATCTACCCATGGCAAAATACATGCTCAAATGATGATGATGATGATTTCCATCTACCCACGGCCAAAACACCTACTCAAATGATGATGATCTTGATTTCCATCTACCCACAGCCAAAACACCTGCTGAAATGATGATGATGATTTCCATCTATTCACAGCCAAAACACCTGCTCAAATGATGATGATGATGATTTCCATCTACCCATGGCCAAAACACCTGTTCAAAAGATGATGATGATGATTTCCATCTACCCACAGCCAAAACACCCGCTGACATGATGATGATGATTTCCATCTAACCATGGCCAAAACACATGCTCAAATGATGATGATGATTTCAATCTACCCACGGCCAAAACACCTACTCAAATGATGATGATGATTTCCATCTACCCACAGCCAAAACACCTGATCAAATGATGATGATGATTTCCATCTACCAACAGCCAAAAAACCTGCTGAAATGATGATGACGATTTCCATCTATCGAAGGCCAAAACACATGCTCAAATGATGATGATGATTTCCATCTACCAACGGCCACAACACCTGCTCATATGATGATGATGATTTCCATCTACCCACTGCCAAAGCACCTGCTCAAATGATGATGATGATGATTTCCATCTACCCATGGCCAAAATACCTGATCAAATGATGATGATGATTTCCATCTACCAACAGCCAAAAAACCTGCTGAAATGATGATGACGATTTTCATCAACCCACAGCCAAAACACAGGCTCAAATGATGATGATGATTTCCATCTACCCACGGCCACAACACCTGCTCATATGATGATGATGATTTCCATCTACCCACTGCCAAAACACTTGCTCAAATTATGATGATGATTTCCATTTACCCACGGCCAAAACACCTGCTGAAATGATGATGATGATTTCCATCCACCCATGGCCAAAACACCTGCTCAAATAATGATGATGATTTCCATCCACCCATGGCCAAAAGACCTGCTCAAATGATGATGATGGTTGTCACCTACTCGCATCCAAAACACCTGCTCAAATGATGATTATGATTTCCATCTACCCACTGCCAAAGCACCTGCTCAAATGATGATGATGATGATTTCCATCTACCCATGGCCAAAATACCTGATCAAATGATGATTTCCATCTACCCATGGCCAAAAGACCCGCTCAAATGATGATGATGATTGTCATCTACTCGCATCCAAAACACCTGCTCAAATGATGATGATGATTTCCATCTACCCACTGCCAAAGCACCTGCTCAAATGATGATGATGAGGATTTCCATCTACCCATGGCCAAAATACCTGATAAAATGATGATGATGATTTCCATCTACCAACAACCAAAAAACCTGCTGAAATGATGATTACGATTTCCATCAAAACACATCCAAAACACATGCTCAAATGATGATGATGATTTCCATCTACCCACGGCCACAACACCTGCTCATATGATGATTTCCATCTACCCACTGCCAAAACACCAGCTGAAATGATGATGATGATTTCCGCCAAAACACCAGCTGAAATGATGATGATGATTTCCATCTAACCATGGCCAAAACACCTGCTCAAATGATGATGATTGTCATTTACTCGCATCCAAAAGACCCGCTCAAATGATGATGATGATTTCCATCTACCCATGGCCAAAAGACCCGCTCAAATGATGATGATGATTGTCATCTACTCACATCCAAAACTCCTGCTCAAATGATGATGATGATTTCCATCTACCCATGGCCAAAAGACCCGCTCAAATGATGATGATGATTGTCATCTACCCATGGCCAAAACACTTGCTCAAATGATGATGATGATTATCATCTACTCGCATCCAAAACACCCGCTCAAATGATGATGATGATTTCCATCTACCCATGGCCAAAACACCTGCTCAAATGATGATGATGATGATTTCCATCTACCCATGGCCAAAACACCAGCTCAAATGTTGATGATGATTTACATCTAGCCACGGCCAAAACACCTGCTCAAATGATGATGAAGATTTCCATGTACCCATGGCCAAAACACCTGCTCAAATGATGATGAGGATTTTCATCTACCTACGGCCAAAACAAACGCTCAAATGATGATGATGATTTCCATCTACCCACAGCCAAAACACCCGCTGACATGATGATGATAATTTCCATCTACCCATGGCCAAAACACCTGCTCAAATGATGATGATGATTTCCATCTCCCCATGGCCAAAACACCTGCTCAAATGATGATGTTGATTATCATCTACCCGCATCCAAAACACCCGCTGAAATGATGATGATGATTTCCATCTACCCACTGCCAAAGCACCTGCTCAAATGATGATGATGATGATGATTTCCATCTACCCATGGCCAAAATACCTGATAAAATGATGATGATGATTTCCATCTACCAACAGCCAAAAAATCTGCTGAAATAATGATGACGATTTCCATCAAAACACGGCCAAAACACATGCTCCAATGATGATGATGATTTCCATCTACCCACTGCCACAACACCTGCTCATATGATGATGATGATTTCCATCTACCCACTGCCAAAAAACTTGCTCAAATTATGATGATGATTTCCATCTACCCATGGCCAAAACACCTACTCAAATGATGATGATCTTGATTTCCATCTACCCACAGCCAAAACACCTGCTGAAATGATGATGAAGATTTCCATCTATTCACAGCCAAAACACCTGCTCAAATGATGATGATGATTTCCATCTACCCATGGCCAAAACACCTGCTCAAATGATGATGATGATGATTTCCATCTACCCATGGCCAAAACACCTGCTCAAATGATGATGGTGATTTCCATCTACCCATGGCCAAAACACCTGCTCAAATGATGATGGTGATTTCCATCTATCCATGGCCAAAACACCTGTTCAAATGATGATGATGATTTCCATCTACCCACAGCCAAAACATCAGCTGACATGATGATGATGATGATTTCCATCTACCCATGGCCAAAACACCTGCTCAAATGATGATGGTGATTTCCATCTACCCACGGCCAAAACACCTGTTCAAATGATGATGATGATTTCTATCTACCCACAGCCAAAACACCAACTGACATGATGATGATGATTTCCATCTACCCACAGCCAAAACACCTGCTGAAATGATGATGAGAATTTGCGGCAAAACACCAGCTGAAATGTTGATGATGATTTCGATCTAACCATGGCCAAAACACCTGCTCAAATGATGATGATGATTGTCATTTACTCGCATCCAAAACACCCGCTGAAATGATGGTGAGGATTTCCATCTACCCACAGCCAAAACACCTGCTGAAATGATGATGATGATTTCGATCTATTCACAGCCAAAACACCTGCTCAATTGATGATGATGATTTCCATCTAACCATGGCCAAAACACATGCTCAAATGATGATGATGATTTCCATCTACCCACGGCCAAAACACCTACCCAAATGATGATGAAGATGATAATTTCCATCTACCCACAGACAAAACACTCGCTGACATGATGATGATTTCCATCTACCCATGGCCAAAACACATGCTCAAATGATGATGATGATTTCCATCTACTCACGGACAAACACCTACTCAAATGATGATGATGATTTCCATCTACCCACAGCCAAAACACCTGATCAAATGATGATGATGATTTCAATC
Source organism: Ambystoma mexicanum (assembly GCF_040938575.1). Taxonomy (NCBI): domain Eukaryota; kingdom Metazoa; phylum Chordata; class Amphibia; order Caudata; family Ambystomatidae; genus Ambystoma; species Ambystoma mexicanum. The sequence continues at coordinate 1,259,697,026 of NC_090928.1, forward strand.
TACCCAAGGTCAAAACACTTGCTCAAATTATGATGATGATTTCCATCTACCCATGGCCAAAACACCTGCTCAAATGATGATGAGGATTTTCATCTACCTACGGCCAAAACAAACGCTCAAATGATGATGATGATTTCCATCTACCCACGGCCAAAACACCTGCTGAAATGATGATGAGGATTTCCGGCAAAACACCAGCTGAAATGTTGATGATGATTTCCATCTAACCATTGCCAAAACACCTGCTCAAATGATGATGATGATTGTCATTTACTTGCATCCAAAACACCCGCTCAAATGATGATGAGGATTTCCATCTACCCACAGCCAAAACACCTGCTCAAATGCTGATGATGATTTCCATCTACCCATGGCCAAAACACCTGCTCAAATGATGATGATTTCCATCTACCCATGGCCAAAACACCTGCTCAAATGATGATGATGGTTGTCATCTACTCGCATCCAAAACACCTGCTCAAATGATGATGATGATTTCCATCTACCCATGGCCAAAACATCTGCTCAAATGATGATGATGATTGTCATCTACTCGCATCCAAAACACCTGCTCAAATTATGATGATGATTTCCATCTACCCATGGCCAAAACACCTGCTCAAATGATGATGTTGATTATCATCTACCCGCATCCAAAACACGCGCTGAAATGATGATGATGATTTAGATCTACCCATGGCCAAAACACCTGCTAAAATGATGATGATGATGATTTCCATCTACCCACAGCCAAAACACCAGCTGACATGATGATGATGATGATTTCCATCTACCCATGGCCAAAACACCTGCTCAAATGATGATGGTGATTTCAATCTATCCATGGCCAAAACATCTGTTCAAATGATGATGATGATTTCCATCTACCCACAGCCAAAACACCAGCTGACATGATGATGATGATGATTTCCATCTACCCATGGCCAAAGTACATGCTCAAATGATGATGATGATGATTTCCATCTACCCATGGCCAAAATACATGCTCAAATGATGATGATGATGATTTCCATCTACCCACAGCCAAAACACCTGATCAAATGATGATGATGATTTCAATCTACCCAAGGTCAAAACACTTGCTCAAATTATGATGATGATTTCCATCTACCCATGGCCAAAACACCTGCTCAAATGATGATGAGGATTTTCATCTACCTACGGCCAAAACAAACGCTCAAATGATGATGATGATTTCCATCTACCCACGGCCAAAACACCTGCTGAAATGATGATGAGGATTTCCGGCAAAACACCAGCTGAAATGTTGATGATGATTTCCATCTAACCATTGCCAAAACACCTGCTCAAATGATGATGATGATTGTCATTTACTCGCATCCAAAACACCCGCTCAAATGATGATGAGGATTTCCATCTACCCACAGCCAAAACACCTGCTCAAATGCTGATGATGATTTCCATCTACCCATGGCCAAAACACCTGCTCAAATGATGATGATTTCCATCTACCCATGGCCAAAACACCTGCTCAAATGATGATGATGGTTGTCATCTACTCGCATCCAAAACACCTGCTCAAATGATGATGATGATTTCCATCTACCCATGGCCAAAACATCTGCTCAAATGATGATGATGATTGTCATCTACTCGCATCCAAAACACCTGCTCAAATTATGATGATGATTTCCATCTACCCATGGCCAAAACACCTGCTCAAATGATGATGTTGATTATCATCTACCCGCATCCAAAACACGCGCTGAAATGATGATGATGATTTCCATCTACCCATGGCCAAAACACCTGCTAAAATGATGATGATGATGATTTCCATCTACCCACAGCCAAAACACCAGCTGACATGATGATGATGATGATTTCCATCTACCCATGGCCAAAACACCTGCTCAAATGATGATGGTGATTTCAATCTATCCATGGCCAAAACATCTGTTCAAATGATGATGATGATTTCCATCTACCCACAGCCAAAACACCAGCTGACATGATGATGATGATGATTTCCATCTACCCATGGCCATAGTACATGCTCAAATGATGATGATGATGATTTCCATCTACCCATGGCCAAAATACATGCTCAAATGATGATGATGATGATTTCCATCTACCCAGGCCAAAACACCCACTCAAATGATGATGATCTTGATTTCCATCTACCCACAGCCAAAACACCTGCTGAAATGGTGATGATGATTTCCATCTATTCACAGCCAAAACACCTGCTCAAATGATGATGATGATGATGATTTCCATCTACCCATGGCCAAAACACCTGCTCAAATGATGATGTTGATTATCATCTACCCGCATCCAAAACACCCGCTGAAATGATGATGATGATTTCCATCTACCCATGGCCAAAACACCTGCTCAAATGATGATGATGATGATTTCCATCTACCCATGGCCAAAACACCTGCTCAAATGATGATGGTGATTTCCATCTACCCATGGCCAAAACACCTGCTCAAATGATGATGGTGATTTCCATCTATCCATGGCCAAATCACCTGTTCAAATAATGATGATGATTTCCATCTACCCACAGCCAAAACACCAGCTGACATGATGATGATGATGATTTCTATCTACCCATGGCCAAAATACATGCTCAAATGATGATGATGATGATTTCCATCTACCTACGGCCAAAACACCTACTCAAATGATGATGATCTTGATTTCCATCTACCCACAGCCAAAACACCTGCTGAAATGATGATGATGATTTCCATCTATTCACAGCCAAAACACCTGCTCAATTGATGATGATGATTTGCATCTAACCATGGGCAAAACACCTACTCAAATGATGATGAAGATGATTTCCATCTACCCATGGCCAAAATACCTGATCAAATGATGATTTCCATCTACCCATGGCCAAAAGACCCGCTCAAATGATGATGATGATTGTCATCTACTTGCATCTAAAACACCTGCTCAAATGATGATGATGATTTCCATCTACCCACTGCCAAAGCACCTGCTCAAATGATGATGATGATGATTTCCATCTACCCATGGCCAAAATACCTGATCAAATGATGATGATGATTTCCATCTACCAACAGCCAAAAAACCTGCTGAAATGATGATGACGATTTTCATCAACCCACAGCCAAAACACAGGCTCAAATGATGATGATGATTTCCATCTACCCACGGCCACAACACCTGCTCATATGATGATGATGATTTCCATCTACCCACTGCCAAAACACTTGCTCAAATTATGATGATGATTTCCATCTACCCACGGCCAAAACACCTGCTGAAATGATGATGATGATTTCCATCCACCCATGGCCAAAACACCTGCTCAAATAATGATGATGATTTCCATCCACCCATGGCCAAAAGACCTGCTCAAATGATGATGATGGTTGTCACCTACTCGCATCCAAAACACCTGCTCAAATGATGATTATGATTTCCATCTACCCACTGCCAAAGCACCTGCTCAAATGATGATGATGATGATTTCCATCTACCCATGGCCAAAATACCTGATCAAATGATGATTTCCATCTACCCATGGCCAAAAGACCCGCTCAAATGATGATGATGATTGTCATCTACTCGCATCCAAAACACCTGCTCAAATGATGATGATGATTTCCATCTACCCACTGCCAAAGCACCTGCTCAAATGATGATGATGAGGATTTCCATCTACCCATGGCCAAAATACCTGATAAAATGATGATGATGATTTCCATCTACCAACAACCAAAAAACCTGCTGAAATGATGATTACGATTTCCATCAAAACACATCCAAAACACATGCTCAAATGATGATGATGATTTCCATCTACCCACGGCCACAACACCTGCTCATATGATGATTTCCATCTACCCACTGCCAAAACACCAGCTGAAATGATGATGATGATTTCCGCCAAAACACCAGCTGAAATGATGATGATGATTTCCATCTATTCACAGCCAAAACACCTGCTCAATTGATGATGATGATTTGCATCTAACCATGGGCAAAACACCTACTCAAATGATGATGAAGATGATTTCCATCTACCCATGGCCAAAATACCTGATCAAATGATGATTTCCATCTACCCATGGCCAAAAGACCCGCTCAAATGATGATGATGATTGTCATCTACTTGCATCTAAAACACCTGCTCAAATGATGATGATGATTTCCAACTACCCACTGCCAAAGCACCTGCTCAAATGATGATGATGATGATTTCCATCTACCCATGGCCAAAATACCTGATCAAATGATGATGATGATTTCCATCTATTCACAGCCAAAACACCTGCTCAATTGATGATGATGATTTCCATCTAACCGTGGCCAAAACACATGCTCAAATGATGATGATGATTTCCATCTACCCACGGCCAAAACACCTACTCAAATGATGATGAAGATGATAATTTCCATCTACCCACAGCCAAAACACTCGCTGACATGATGATGATTATCATCTACCCATGGCCAAAACACATGCTCAAATGATGATGATGATTTCCATCTACTCACGGACAAACACCTACTCAAATGATGATGATGATTTCCATCTACCCACAGCCAAAACACCTGATCAAATGATGATGATGATTTCCATCTACCCAAGGTCAGAACACTTGCTCAAATTATGATGAAGAATTCCATCTACCCATGGCCAAAACACCTGCTCAAATGATGATGAGGATTTTCATCTACCTACGGCCAAAACAAACGCTCAAATGATGATGATGATTTCCATCTACCCACGGCCAAAACACCTGCTGAAATGATGATGAGGATTTCCGGCAAAACACCAGCTGAAATGTTGATGATGATTTCCATCTAACCATGTCCAAAACACCTGCTCAAATGATGATGATGATTGTCATTTACTCACATCCAAAACACCTGCTCAAATTATGATGAGGATTTCCATCTACCCACAGCCAAAACACCTGCTCAAATCATGATGATGATTTCCATCTACCCATGGCCAAAACACCTGCTCAAATGATGATGATTTCCATCTACCCATGGCCAAAACACCTGCTCAAATGATGATGATGGTTGTCATCTACTCGCATCTAAAACACCTGCTCAAATGATGATGATGATTTCCATCTACCCATGGCCAAAACATCTGCTCAAATGATGATGATGATTGTCATCTACTCGCATCCAAAACACCTGCTCAAATGATGATGATGATTTCCATCTACCCATGGCCAAAACACCTGCTCAAATGATGATGTTGATTATCATCTACCCGCATCCAAAACACCAGCTGAAATGATGATGATGATTTCCATCTACCCTTGGCCAAAACACCTGCTCAAATGATGATGGTGATTTCCATCTACCCATGGCCAAAACACCTGCTCAAATGATGATGTTGATTATCATCTACCCGCATCCAAAACACCCGCTGAAATGATGATGATGATTTGCATCTACCCATGGCCAAAACACCTGCTCAAATCATGATGGTGATTTCCATATACCCATGGCCAAAACACCTGCTCAAATGATGATGGTGATTTCCATCTATCCATGGCCAAAACACCTGTTCAAATGATGATGATGATTTCCATCTACCCACAGCCAAAACACCAGCTGACATGATGATGATGATGATTTCCATCTACCCATGGCAAAATACATGCTCAAATGATGATGATGATGATTTCCATCTACCCACGGCCAAAACACCTACTCAAATGATGATGATCTTGATTTCCATCTACCCACAGCCAAAACACCTGCTGAAATGATGATGATGATTTCCATCTATTCACAGCCAAAACACCTGCTCAAATGATGATGATGATGATTTCCATCTACCCATGGCCAAAACACCTGTTCAAAAGATGATGATGATGATTTCCATCTACCCACAGCCAAAACACCCGCTGACATGATGATGATGATTTCCATCTAACCATGGCCAAAACACATGCTCAAATGATGATGATGATTTCAATCTACCCACGGCCAAAACACCTACTCAAATGATGATGATGATTTCCATCTACCCACAGCCAAAACACCTGATCAAATGATGATGATGATTTCCATCTACCAACAGCCAAAAAACCTGCTGAAATGATGATGACGATTTCCATCTATCGAAGGCCAAAACACATGCTCAAATGATGATGATGATTTCCATCTACCAACGGCCACAACACCTGCTCATATGATGATGATGATTTCCATCTACCCACTGCCAAAGCACCTGCTCAAATGATGATGATGATGATTTCCATCTACCCATGGCCAAAATACCTGATCAAATGATGATGATGATTTCCATCTACCAACAGCCAAAAAACCTGCTGAAATGATGATGACGATTTTCATCAACCCACAGCCAAAACACAGGCTCAAATGATGATGATGATTTCCATCTACCCACGGCCACAACACCTGCTCATATGATGATGATGATTTCCATCTACCCACTGCCAAAACACTTGCTCAAATTATGATGATGATTTCCATTTACCCACGGCCAAAACACCTGCTGAAATGATGATGATGATTTCCATCCACCCATGGCCAAAACACCTGCTCAAATAATGATGATGATTTCCATCCACCCATGGCCAAAAGACCTGCTCAAATGATGATGATGGTTGTCACCTACTCGCATCCAAAACACCTGCTCAAATGATGATTATGATTTCCATCTACCCACTGCCAAAGCACCTGCTCAAATGATGATGATGATGATTTCCATCTACCCATGGCCAAAATACCTGATCAAATGATGATTTCCATCTACCCATGGCCAAAAGACCCGCTCAAATGATGATGATGATTGTCATCTACTCGCATCCAAAACACCTGCTCAAATGATGATGATGATTTCCATCTACCCACTGCCAAAGCACCTGCTCAAATGATGATGATGAGGATTTCCATCTACCCATGGCCAAAATACCTGATAAAATGATGATGATGATTTCCATCTACCAACAACCAAAAAACCTGCTGAAATGATGATTACGATTTCCATCAAAACACATCCAAAACACATGCTCAAATGATGATGATGATTTCCATCTACCCACGGCCACAACACCTGCTCATATGATGATTTCCATCTACCCACTGCCAAAACACCAGCTGAAATGATGATGATGATTTCCGCCAAAACACCAGCTGAAATGATGATGATGATTTCCATCTAACCATGGCCAAAACACCTGCTCAAATGATGATGATTGTCATTTACTCGCATCCAAAAGACCCGCTCAAATGATGATGATGATTTCCATCTACCCATGGCCAAAAGACCCGCTCAAATGATGATGATGATTGTCATCTACTCACATCCAAAACTCCTGCTCAAATGATGATGATGATTTCCATCTACCCATGGCCAAAAGACCCGCTCAAATGATGATGATGATTGTCATCTACCCATGGCCAAAACACTTGCTCAAATGATGATGATGATTATCATCTACTCGCATCCAAAACACCCGCTCAAATGATGATGATGATTTCCATCTACCCATGGCCAAAACACCTGCTCAAATGATGATGATGATGATTTCCATCTACCCATGGCCAAAACACCAGCTCAAATGTTGATGATGATTTACATCTAGCCACGGCCAAAACACCTGCTCAAATGATGATGAAGATTTCCATGTACCCATGGCCAAAACACCTGCTCAAATGATGATGAGGATTTTCATCTACCTACGGCCAAAACAAACGCTCAAATGATGATGATGATTTCCATCTACCCACAGCCAAAACACCCGCTGACATGATGATGATAATTTCCATCTACCCATGGCCAAAACACCTGCTCAAATGATGATGATGATTTCCATCTCCCCATGGCCAAAACACCTGCTCAAATGATGATGTTGATTATCATCTACCCGCATCCAAAACACCCGCTGAAATGATGATGATGATTTCCATCTACCCACTGCCAAAGCACCTGCTCAAATGATGATGATGATGATGATTTCCATCTACCCATGGCCAAAATACCTGATAAAATGATGATGATGATTTCCATCTACCAACAGCCAAAAAATCTGCTGAAATAATGATGACGATTTCCATCAAAACACGGCCAAAACACATGCTCCAATGATGATGATGATTTCCATCTACCCACTGCCACAACACCTGCTCATATGATGATGATGATTTCCATCTACCCACTGCCAAAAAACTTGCTCAAATTATGATGATGATTTCCATCTACCCATGGCCAAAACACCTACTCAAATGATGATGATCTTGATTTCCATCTACCCACAGCCAAAACACCTGCTGAAATGATGATGAAGATTTCCATCTATTCACAGCCAAAACACCTGCTCAAATGATGATGATGATTTCCATCTACCCATGGCCAAAACACCTGCTCAAATGATGATGATGATGATTTCCATCTACCCATGGCCAAAACACCTGCTCAAATGATGATGGTGATTTCCATCTACCCATGGCCAAAACACCTGCTCAAATGATGATGGTGATTTCCATCTATCCATGGCCAAAACACCTGTTCAAATGATGATGATGATTTCCATCTACCCACAGCCAAAACATCAGCTGACATGATGATGATGATGATTTCCATCTACCCATGGCCAAAACACCTGCTCAAATGATGATGGTGATTTCCATCTACCCACGGCCAAAACACCTGTTCAAATGATGATGATGATTTCTATCTACCCACAGCCAAAACACCAACTGACATGATGATGATGATTTCCATCTACCCACAGCCAAAACACCTGCTGAAATGATGATGAGAATTTGCGGCAAAACACCAGCTGAAATGTTGATGATGATTTCGATCTAACCATGGCCAAAACACCTGCTCAAATGATGATGATGATTGTCATTTACTCGCATCCAAAACACCCGCTGAAATGATGGTGAGGATTTCCATCTACCCACAGCCAAAACACCTGCTGAAATGATGATGATGATTTCGATCTATTCACAGCCAAAACACCTGCTCAATTGATGATGATGATTTCCATCTAACCATGGCCAAAACACATGCTCAAATGATGATGATGATTTCCATCTACCCACGGCCAAAACACCTACCCAAATGATGATGAAGATGATAATTTCCATCTACCCACAGACAAAACACTCGCTGACATGATGATGATTTCCATCTACCCATGGCCAAAACACATGCTCAAATGATGATGATGATTTCCATCTACTCACGGACAAACACCTACTCAAATGATGATGATGATTTCCATCTACCCACAGCCAAAACACCTGATCAAATGATGATGATGATTTCAATCTACCCAAGGTCAAAACACTTGCTCAAATTATGATGATGATTTCCATCTACCCATGGCCAAAACACCTGCTCAAATGATGATGAGGATTTTCATCTACCTACGGCCAAAACAAACGCTCAAATGATGATGATGATTTCCATCTACCCACGGCCAAAACACCTGCTGAAATGATGATGAGGATTTCCGGCAAAACACCAGCTGAAATGTTGATGATGATTTCCATCTAACCATTGCCAAAACACCTGCTCAAATGATGATGATGATTGTCATTTACTTGCATCCAAAACACCCGCTCAAATGATGATGAGGATTTCCATCTACCCACAGCCAAAACACCTGCTCAAATGCTGATGATGATTTCCATCTACCCATGGCCAAAACACCTGCTCAAATGATGATGATTTCCATCTACCCATGGCCAAAACACCTGCTCAAATGATGATGATGGTTGTCATCTACTCGCATCCAAAACACCTGCTCAAATGATGATGATGATTTCCATCTACCCATGGCCAAAACATCTGCTCAAATGATGATGATGATTGTCATCTACTCGCATCCAAAACACCTGCTCAAATTATGATGATGATTTCCATCTACCCATGGCCAAAACACCTGCTCAAATGATGATGTTGATTATCATCTACCCGCATCCAAAACACGCGCTGAAATGATGATGATGATTTAGATCTACCCATGGCCAAAACACCTGCTAAAATGATGATGATGATGATTTCCATCTACCCACAGCCAAAACACCAGCTGACATGATGATGATGATGATTTCCATCTACCCATGGCCAAAACACCTGCTCAAATGATGATGGTGATTTCAATCTATCCATGGCCAAAACATCTGTTCAAATGATGATGATGATTTCCATCTACCCACAGCCAAAACACCAGCTGACATGATGATGATGATGATTTCCATCTACCCATGGCCAAAGTACATGCTCAAATGATGATGATGATGATTTCCATCTACCCATGGCCAAAATACATGCTCAAATGATGATGATGATGATTTCCATCTACCCACAGCCAAAACACCTGATCAAATGATGATGATGATTTCAATCTACCCAAGGTCAAAACACTTGCTCAAATTATGATGATGATTTCCATCTACCCATGGCCAAAACACCTGCTCAAATGATGATGAGGATTTTCATCTACCTACGGCCAAAACAAACGCTCAAATGATGATGATGATTTCCATCTACCCACGGCCAAAACACCTGCTGAAATGATGATGAGGATTTCCGGCAAAACACCAGCTGAAATGTTGATGATGATTTCCATCTAACCATTGCCAAAACACCTGCTCAAATGATGATGATGATTGTCATTTACTCGCATCCAAAACACCCGCTCAAATGATGATGAGGATTTCCATCTACCCACAGCCAAAACACCTGCTCAAATGCTGATGATGATTTCCATCTACCCATGGCCAAAACACCTGCTCAAATGATGATGATTTCCATCTACCCATGGCCAAAACACCTGCTCAAATGATGATGATGGTTGTCATCTACTCGCATCCAAAACACCTGCTCAAATGATGATGATGATTTCCATCTACCCATGGCCAAAACATCTGCTCAAATGATGATGATGATTGTCATCTACTCGCATCCAAAACACCTGCTCAAATTATGATGATGATTTCCATCTACCCATGGCCAAAACACCTGCTCAAATGATGATGTTGATTATCATCTACCCGCATCCAAAACACGCGCTGAAATGATGATGATGATTTCCATCTACCCATGGCCAAAACACCTGCTAAAATGATGATGATGATGATTTCCATCTACCCACAGCCAAAACACCAGCTGACATGATGATGATGATGATTTCCATCTACCCATGGCCAAAACACCTGCTCAAATGATGATGGTGATTTCAATCTATCCATGGCCAAAACATCTGTTCAAATGATGATGATGATTTCCATCTACCCACAGCCAAAACACCAGCTGACATGATGATGATGATGATTTCCATCTACCCATGGCCATAGTACATGCTCAAATGATGATGATGATGATTTCCATCTACCCATGGCCAAAATACATGCTCAAATGATGATGATGATGATTTCCATCTACCCAGGCCAAAACACCCACTCAAATGATGATGATCTTGATTTCCATCTACCCACAGCCAAAACACCTGCTGAAATGGTGATGATGATTTCCATCTATTCACAGCCAAAACACCTGCTCAAATGATGATGATGATGATGATTTCCATCTACCCATGGCCAAAACACCTGCTCAAATGATGATGTTGATTATCATCTACCCGCATCCAAAACACCCGCTGAAATGATGATGATGATTTCCATCTACCCATGGCCAAAACACCTGCTCAAATGATGATGATGATGATTTCCATCTACCCATGGCCAAAACACCTGCTCAAATGATGATGGTGATTTCCATCTACCCATGGCCAAAACACCTGCTCAAATGATGATGGTGATTTCCATCTATCCATGGCCAAATCACCTGTTCAAATAATGATGATGATTTCCATCTACCCACAGCCAAAACACCAGCTGACATGATGATGATGATGATTTCTATCTACCCATGGCCAAAATACATGCTCAAATGATGATGATGATGATTTCCATCTACCTACGGCCAAAACACCTACTCAAATGATGATGATCTTGATTTCCATCTACCCACAGCCAAAACACCTGCTGAAATGATGATGATGATTTCCATCTATTCACAGCCAAAACACCTGCTCAATTGATGATGATGATTTGCATCTAACCATGGGCAAAACACCTACTCAAATGATGATGAAGATGATTTCCATCTACCCATGGCCAAAATACCTGATCAAATGATGATTTCCATCTACCCATGGCCAAAAGACCCGCTCAAATGATGATGATGATTGTCATCTACTTGCATCTAAAACACCTGCTCAAATGATGATGATGATTTCCATCTACCCACTGCCAAAGCACCTGCTCAAATGATGATGATGATGATTTCCATCTACCCATGGCCAAAATACCTGATCAAATGATGATGATGATTTCCATCTACCAACAGCCAAAAAACCTGCTGAAATGATGATGACGATTTTCATCAACCCACAGCCAAAACACAGGCTCAAATGATGATGATGATTTCCATCTACCCACGGCCACAACACCTGCTCATATGATGATGATGATTTCCATCTACCCACTGCCAAAACACTTGCTCAAATTATGATGATGATTTCCATCTACCCACGGCCAAAACACCTGCTGAAATGATGATGATGATTTCCATCCACCCATGGCCAAAACACCTGCTCAAATAATGATGATGATTTCCATCCACCCATGGCCAAAAGACCTGCTCAAATGATGATGATGGTTGTCACCTACTCGCATCCAAAACACCTGCTCAAATGATGATTATGATTTCCATCTACCCACTGCCAAAGCACCTGCTCAAATGATGATGATGATGATTTCCATCTACCCATGGCCAAAATACCTGATCAAATGATGATTTCCATCTACCCATGGCCAAAAGACCCGCTCAAATGATGATGATGATTGTCATCTACTCGCATCCAAAACACCTGCTCAAATGATGATGATGATTTCCATCTACCCACTGCCAAAGCACCTGCTCAAATGATGATGATGAGGATTTCCATCTACCCATGGCCAAAATACCTGATAAAATGATGATGATGATTTCCATCTACCAACAACCAAAAAACCTGCTGAAATGATGATTACGATTTCCATCAAAACACATCCAAAACACATGCTCAAATGATGATGATGATTTCCATCTACCCACGGCCACAACACCTGCTCATATGATGATTTCCATCTACCCACTGCCAAAACACCAGCTGAAATGATGATGATGATTTCCGCCAAAACACCAGCTGAAATGATGATGATGATTTCCATCTAACCATGGCCAAAACACCTGCTCAAATGATGATGATTGTCATTTACTCGCATCCAAAAGACCCGCTCAAATGATGATGATGATTTCCATCTACCCATGGCCAAAAGACCCGCTCAAATGATGATGATGATTGTCATCTACTCACATCCAAAACTCCTGCTCAAATGATGATGATGATTTCCATCTACCCATGGCCAAAAGACCCGCTCAAATGATGATGATGATTGTCATCTACCCATGGCCAAAACACTTGCTCAAATGATGATGATGATTATCATCTACTCGCATCCAAAACACCTGCTCAAATGATGATGATGATTTCCATCTACCCATGGCCAAAACACCTGCTCAAATGATGATGATGATGATTTCCATCTACCCATGGCCAAAACACCAGCTCAAATGTTGATGATGATTTACATCTAGCCACGGCCAAAACACCTGCTCAAATGATGATGAAGATTTCCATGTACCCATGGCCAAAACACCTGCTCAAATGATGATGAGGATTTTCATCTACCTACGGCCAAAACAAACGCTCAAATGATGATGATGATTTCCATCTACCCACAGCCAAAACACCCGCTGACATGATGATGATAATTTCCATCTACCCATGGCCAAAACACCTGCTCAAATGATGATGATGATTTCCATCTCCCCATGGCCAAAACACCTGCTCAAATGATGATGTTGATTATCATCTACCCGCATCCAAAACACCCGCTGAAATGATGATGATGATTTCCATCTACCCACTGCCAAAGCACCTGCTCAAATGATGATGATGATGATGATTTCCATCTACCCATGGCCAAAATACCTGATAAAATGATGATGATGATTTCCATCTACCAACAGCCAAAAAATCTGCTGAAATAATGATGACGATTTCCATCAAAACACGGCCAAAACACATGCTCCAATGATGATGATGATTTCCATCTACCCACTGCCACAACACCTGCTCATATGATGATGATGATTTCCATCTACCCACTGCCAAAAAACTTGCTCAAATTATGATGATGATTTCCATCTACCCATGGCCAAAACACCTACTCAAATGATGATGATCTTGATTTCCATCTACCCACAGCCAAAACACCTGCTGAAATGATGATGAAGATTTCCATCTATTCACAGCCAAAACACCTGCTCAAATGATGATGATGATTTCCATCTACCCATGGCCAAAACACCTGCTCAAATGATGATGATGATGATTTCCATCTACCCATGGCCAAAACACCTGCTCAAATGATGATGGTGATTTCCATCTACCCATGGCCAAAACACCTGCTCAAATGATGATGGTGATTTCCATCTATCCATGGCCAAAACACCTGTTCAAATGATGATGATGATTTCCATCTACCCACAGCCAAAACATCAGCTGACATGATGATGATGATGATTTCCATCTACCCATGGCCAAAACACCTGCTCAAATGATGATGGTGATTTCCATCTACCCACGGCCAAAACACCTGTTCAAATGATGATGATGATTTCTATCTACCCACAGCCAAAACACCAACTGACATGATGATGATGATTTCCATCTACCCACAGCCAAAACACCTGCTGAAATGATGATGAGAATTTGCGGCAAAACACCAGCTGAAATGTTGATGATGATTTCGATCTAACCATGGCCAAAACACCTGCTCAAATGATGATGATGATTGTCATTTACTCGCATCCAAAACACCCGCTCAAATGATGGTGAGGATTTCCATCTACCCACAGCCAAAACACCTGCTGAAATGATGATGATGATTTCGATCTATTCACAGCCAAAACACCTGCTCAATTGATGATGATGATTTCCATCTAACCATGGCCAAAACACATGCTCAAATGATGATG
Source organism: Ambystoma mexicanum (assembly GCF_040938575.1). NCBI lineage: Eukaryota > Metazoa > Chordata > Amphibia > Caudata > Ambystomatidae > Ambystoma > Ambystoma mexicanum. The sequence continues at coordinate 1,259,712,156 of NC_090928.1, forward strand.
ATGATTTCCATCTACCCACGGCCAAAACACCTACCCAAATGATGATGAAGATGATAATTTCCATCTACCCACAGACAAAACACTCGCTGACATGATGATGATTTCCATCTACCCATGGCCAAAACACATGCTCAAATGATGATGATGATTTCCATCTACTCACGGACAAACACCTACTCAAATGATGATGATGATTTCCATCTACCCACAGCCAAAACACCTGATCAAATTATGATGATGATTTCCATCTACCCATGGCCAAAACACCTGCTCAAATGATGATGAGGATTTTCATCTACCTACGGCCAAAACAAACGCTCAAATGATGATGATGATTTCCATCTACCCACGGCCAAAACACCTGCTGAAATGATGATGAGGATTTCCGGCAAAACACCAGCTGAAATGTTGATGATGATTTCCATCTAACCATTGCCAAAACACCTGCTCAAATGATGATGATGATTGTCATTTACTCGCATCCAAAACACCCGCTCAAATGATGATGAGGATTTCCATCTACCCACAGCCAAAACACCTGCTCAAATGCTGATGATGATTTCCATCTACCCATGGCCAAAACACCTGCTCAAATGATGATGATTTCCATCTACCCATGGCCAAAACACCTGCTCAAATGATGATGATGGTTGTCATCTACTCGCATCCAAAACACCTGCTCAAATGATGATGATGATTTCCATCTACCCATGGCCAAAACATCTGCTCAAATGATGATGATGATTGTCATCTACTCGCATCCAAAACACCTGCTCAAATTATGATGATGATTTCCATCTACCCATGGCCAAAACACCTGCTCAAATGATGATGTTGATTATCATCTACCCGCATCCAAAACACGCGCTGAAATGATGATGATGATTTCCATCTACCCATGGCCAAAACACCTGCTAAAATGATGATGATGATGATTTCCATCTACCCACAGCCAAAACACCAGCTGACATGATGATGATGATGATTTCCATCTACCCATGGCCAAAACACCTGCTCAAATGATGATGGTGATTTCAATCTATCCATGGCCAAAACATCTGTTCAAATGATGATGATGATTTCCATCTACCCACAGCCAAAACACCAGCTGACATGACGATGATGATGATTTCCATCTACCCATGGCCAAAGTACATGCTCAAATGATGATGATGATGATTTCCATCTACCCATGGCCAAAATACATGCTCAAATGATGATGATGATGATTTCCATCTACCCACAGCCAAAACACCTGATCAAATGATGATGATGATTTCAATCTACCCAAGGTCAAAACACTTGCTCAAATTATGATGATGATTTCCATCTACCCATGGCCAAAACACCTGCTCAAATGATGATGAGGATTTTCATCTACCTACGGCCAAAACAAACGCTCAAATGATGATGATGATTTCCATCTACCCACGGCCAAAACACCTGCTGAAATGATGATGAGGATTTCCGGCAAAACACCAGCTGAAATGTTGATGATGATTTCCATCTAACCATTGCCAAAACACCTGCTCAAATGATGATGATGATTGTCATTTACTCGCATCCAAAACACCCGCTCAAATGATGATGAGGATTTCCATCTACCCACAGCCAAAACACCTGCTCAAATGCTGATGATGATTTCCATCTACCCATGGCCAAAACACCTGCTCAAATGATGATGATTTCCATCTACCCATGGCCAAAACACCTGCTCAAATGATGATGATGGTTGTCATCTACTCGCATCCAAAACACCTGCTCAAATGATGATGATGATTTCCATCTACCCATGGCCAAAACATCTGCTCAAATGATGATGATGATTGTCATCTACTCGCATCCAAAACACCTGCTCAAATTATGATGATGATTTCCATCTACCCATGGCCAAAACACCTGCTCAAATGATGATGTTGATTATCATCTACCCGCATCCAAAACACGCGCTGAAATGATGATGATGATTTCCATCTACCCATGGCCAAAACACCTGCTAAAATGATGATGATGATGATTTCCATCTACCCACAGCCAAAACAACAGCTGACATGATGATGATGATGATTTCCATCTACCCATGGCCAAAACACCTGCTCAAATGATGATGGTGATTTCAATCTATCCATGGCCAAAACATCTGTTCAAATGATGATGATGATTTCCATCTACCCACAGCCAAAACACCAGCTGACATGATGATGATGATGATTTCCATCTACCCATGGCCATAGTACATGCTCAAATGATGATGATGATGATTTCCATCTACCCATGGCCAAAATACATGCTCAAATGATGATGATGATGATTTCCATCTACCCAGGCCAAAACACCCACTCAAATGATGATGATCTTGATTTCCATCTACCCACAGCCAAAACACCTGCTGAAATGATGATGATGATTTCCATCTATTCACAGCCAAAACACCTGCTCAAATGATGATGATGATGATTTCCATCTACCCATGGCCAAAACACCTGCTCAAATGATGATGTTGATTATCATCTACCCGCATCCAAAACACCCGCTGAAATGATGATGATGATTTCCATCTACCCATGGCCAAAACACCTGCTCAAATGATGATGATGATGATTTCCATCTACCCATGGCCAAAACACCTGCTCAAATGATGATGGTGATTTCCATCTACCCATGGCCAAAACACCTGCTCAAATGATGATGGTGATTTCCATCTATCCATGGCCAAATCACCTGTTCAAATAATGATGATGATTTCCATCTACCCACAGCCAAAACACCAGCTGACATGATGATGATGATGATTTCTATCTACCCATGGCCAAAATACATGCTCAAATGATGATGATGATGATTTCCATCTACCTACGGCCAAAACACCTACTCAAATGATGATGATCTTGATTTCCATCTACCCACAGCCAAAACACCTGCTGAAATGATGATGATGATTTCCATCTATTCACAGCCAAAACACCTGCTCAATTGATGATGATGATTCGCATCTAACCATGGCCAAAACACCTACTCAAATGATGATGAAGATGATTTCCATCTACCCATGGCCAAAATACCTGATCAAATGATGATTTCCATCTACCCATGGCCAAAAGACCCGCTCAAATGATGATGATGATTGTCATCTACTTGCATCTAAAACACCTGCTCAAATGATGATGATGATTTCCATCTACCCACTGCCAAAGCACCTGCTCAAATGATGATGATGATGATGATGATGATTTCCATCTACCAACAGCCAAAAAACCTGCTGAAATGATGATGACGATTTCCATCGAAACACGGCCAAAACTGATGCTCAAATGATGATGATGATTTCCATCTACCCACGGCCACAACACCTGCTCATATGATGATGATGATTTCCATCTACCCACTGCCAAAAAACTTGCTCAAATTATGATGATGATTTCCATCTACCCATGGCCAAAACACCTGCTCAAATGATGATGAGGATTTTCATCTACCCATGGCCAAAACACCTGCTGAAATGATGATGATGAATTCCGACAAAACACCAGCTGAAATGATGATGATGATTTCCATCTAACCATGGCCAAAACACCTGCTCAAATGATGATAATTGTCATTTACTCGCATCCAAAACTCCTGCTCAAATGATGATGATGATTTCCATCTACCCAAGGCAAAAACACCTGCTCAAATGATGATGATGATGATTTCCATCTACCCATGGCCAAAACACCTGCTCAAATGTTGATGGTGATTTCCATCTACCCATGGCCAAAACACCTGCTCAAATGATGATGGTGATTTCCATCTATACATGGCCAAAACACCTGTTCAAATGATGATTATGATTTCCATCTACCCACAGCCAAAACACCAGCTGACATGATGATGATGATGATGATTTCCATTTACCCATGGCCAAAACACCTACTCAAATGATGATGATCTTGATTTCCATCTACCCACAGCCAAAACACCTGCTGAAATGATGATGTTGATTTCCATCTATTCACAGCCAAAACACCTGCTCAATTGATGATGATGATTTCCATCTAACCGTGGCCAAAACACATGCTCAAATGATGATGATGATTTCATTCTACCCACGGCCAAAACACCTACTAAAATGATGATGAAGATGATAATTTCCATCTACCCACAGCCAAAACACTCGCTGACATGATGATGATTATCATCTACCCATGGCCAAAACACATGCTCAAATGATGATGATGATTTCCATCTACTCACGGACAAACACCTACTCAAATGATGATGATGATTTCCATCTACCCACAGCCAAAACACCTGATCAAATGATGATGATGATTTCCATCTACCCAAGGTCAGAACACTTGCTCAAATTATGATGATGAATTCCATCTACCCATGGCCAAAACACCTGCTCAAATGATGATGAGGATTTTCATCTACCTACGGCCAAAACAAACGCTCAAATGATGATGATGATTTCCATCTACCCACGGCCAAAACACCTGCTGAAATGATGATGAGGATTTCCGGCAAAACACCAGCTGAAATGTTGATGATGATTTCCATCTAACCATGTCCAAAACACCTGCTCAAATGATGATGATGATTGTCATTTACTCACATCCAAAACACCTGCTCAAATTATGATGAGGATTTCCATCTACCCACAGCCAAAACACCTGCTCAAATCATGATGATGATTTCCATCTACCCATGGCCAAAACACCTGCTCAAATGATGATGATTTCCATCTACCCATGGCCAAAACACCTGCTCAAATGATGATGATGGTTGTCATCTACTCGCATCTAAAACACCTGCTCAAATGATGATGATGATTTCCATCTACCCATGGCCAAAACATCTGCTCAAATGATGATGATGATTGTCATCTACTCGCATCCAAAACACCTGCTCAAATGATGATGATGATTTCCATCTACCCATGGCCAAAACACCTGCTCAAATGATGATGTTGATTATCATCTACCCGCATCCAAAACACCAGCTGAAATGATGATGATGATTTCCATCTACCCTTGGCCAAAACACCTGCTCAAATGATGATGGTGATTTCCATATACCCATGGCCAAAACACCTGCTCAAATGATGATGTTGATTATCATCTACCCGCATCCAAAACACCCGCTGAAATGATGATGATGATTTGCATCTACCCATGGCCAAAACACCTGCTCAAATCATGATGGTGATTTCCATATACCCATGGCCAAAACACCTGCTCAAATGATGATGGTGATTTCCATCTATCCATGGCCAAAACACCTGTTCAAATGATGATGATGATTTCCATCTACCCACAGCCAAAACACCAGCTGACATGATGATGATGATGATTTCCATCTACCCACGGCCAAAACACCTACTCAAATGATGATGATCTTGATTTCCTTCTACCCACAGCCAAAACACCTGCTGAAATGATGATGATGATTTCCATCTATTCACAGCCAAAACACCTGCTCAAATGATGATGATGATGATTTCCATCTACCCATGGCCAAAACACCTGTTCAAAAGATGATGATGATGATTTCCATCTACCCACAGCCAAAACACCCGCTGACATGATGATGATGATTTCCATCTAACCATGGCCAAAACACATGCTCAAATGATGATGATGATTTCAATCTACCCACGGCCAAAACACCTACTCAAATGATGATGATGATTTCCATCTACCCACAGCCAAAACACCTGATCAAATGATGATGATGATTTCCATCTACCAACAGCCAAAAAACCTGCTGAAATGATGATGACGATTTCCATCTATCGAAGGCCAAAACACATGCTCAAATGATGATGATGATTTCCATCTACCAACGGCCACAACACCTGCTCATATGATGATGATGATTTCCATCTACCCACTGCCAAAGCACCTGCTCAAATGATGATGATGATGATTTCCATCTACCCATGGCCAAAATACCTGATCAAATGATGATGATGATTTCCATCTACCAACAGCCAAAAAACCTGCTGAAATGATGATGACGATTTTCATCAACCCACAGCCAAAACACAGGCTCAAATGATGATGATGATTTCCATCTACCCACGGCCACAACACCTGCTCATATGATGATGATGATTTCCATCTACCCACTGCCAAAACACTTGCTCAAATTATGATGATGATTTCCATCTACCCACGGCCAAAACACCTGCTGAAATGATGATGATGATTTCCATCCACCCATGGCCAAAACACCTGCTCAAATAATGATGATGATTTCCATCCACCCATGGCCAAAAGACCTGCTCAAATGATGATGATGGTTGTCACCTACTCGCATCCAAAACACCTGCTCAAATGATGATTATGATTTCCATCTACCCACTGCCAAAGCACCTGCTCAAATGATGATGATGATGATTTCCATCTACCCATGGCCAAAATACCTGATCAAATGATGATTTCCATCTACCCATGGCCAAAAGACCCGCTCAAATGATGATGATGATTTTCATCTACTCGTATCCAAAACACCTGCTCAAATGATGATGATGATTTCCATCTACCCACTGCCAAAGCACCTGCTCAAATGATGATGATGAGGATTTCCATCTACCCATGGCCAAAATACCTGATAAAATGATGATGATGATTTCCATCTACCAACAACCAAAAAACCTGCTGAAATGATGATTACGATTTCCATCAAAACACATCCAAAACACATGCTCAAATGATGATGATGATTTCCATCTACCCACGGCCACAACACCTGCTCATATGATGATTTCCATCTACCCACTGCCAAAACACCAGCTGAAATGATGATGATGATTTCCGCCAAAACACCAGCTGAAATGATGATGATGATTTCCATCTAACCATGGCCAAAACACCTGCTCAAATGATGATGATTGTCATTTACTCGCATCCAAAAGACCCGCTCAAATGATGATGATGATTTCCATCTACCCATGGCCAAAAGACCCGCTCAAATGATGATGATGATTGTCATCTACTCACATCCAAAACTCATGCTCAAATGATGATGATGATTTCCATCTACCCATGGCCAAAAGACCCGCTCAAATGATGATGATGATTGTCATCTACCCATGGCCAAAACACTTGCTCAAATGATGATGATGATTATCATCTACTCGCATCCAAAACACCCGCTCAAATGATGATGATGATTTCCATCTACCCATGGCCAAAACACCTGCTCAAATGATGATGATGATGATTTCCATCTACCCATGGCCAAAACACCAGCTCAAATGTTGATGATGATTTACATCTAGCCACGGCCAAAACACCTGCTCAAATGATGATGAAGATTTCCATGTACCCATGGCCAAAACACCTGCTCAAATGATGATGATTATTTCCATCTACCCACAGCTAAAACACCAGCTCAAATGTTTATGATGATTTCCATCTACCCATGGCCAAAACACCTGCTCAAATGATGATGATGATTTCCATCTACCCATGGCCAAAACACCTGTTCAAATGATGATTATGATTTCCATCTATCCACAGCCAAAACACCTGCTGACATGATGATGATGATTTCCATCTACCCACGGCCAAAACACCTACTCAAATGATGATGATGACGATTTCCATCTACCCACAGCCAAAAAACATGCTGACATGATGATGATGATTTCCATCTATTCACAGCCAAAACACCTGCTCAAATGATGATGATGATTTCCATCTACCCATGGCCAAAACACCTGCTCAAATGATGATGAAGATTTCCATCTACCCATGGCCAAAACACCTGCTCAAATGATGATGATTATTTCCATCTACCCACGGCTAAAACACCAGCTCAAATGTTGATGATGATTTCCATCTACCCATGGCCAAAACACCTGCTCAAATGATGATGATGATTTCCATCTACCCATGGCCAAAACACCTGTTCAAATGATGATGATGATTTCCATCTACCCACAGCCAAAACACCTGCTGACATGATGATGATGGTTTCCATCTACCCATGGCCAAAACACATGCTCAAATGATGATGATGATTGCCATCTACCCACGGCCAAAACACCTGCTCAAATGATGATGATGATAATTTCCATCTACCCACATCCAAAACACCTGCTGAAATGATGATGATGATTTCCATCTATTCACAGCCAAAACACCTGCTCAAATGATGATGATGCTTTCCATCTACCCATGGCCAAAACACCTGTTCATATGATGATGATGATTTCCATCAACCCACAGCCAAAACACCCGCTGACATGATGATGATGATTTCCATCTAACCATGGCCAAAACACATGCTCAAATGATGATGATGATTTCCATCTACCCACGGCCAAAACACCTCTTCAAATGATGATGATGATTTCCATCTACCCACAGCCAAAACACCCGCTGAAATAATGATGATGATTTCCATCTACCCATGGCCAGAACACATGCTCAAATGATGATGATGACTTCCATCTACCCACGGCCAAAACACCTGCTCAAATGATGATGATGATTTCCATCTACCAAAAGCCAAAACACCTGCTGAAATGATGATGACGATTTCCACCTACCCACGGCCAAAACACATGCTCAAATGATGATGATGGTTTCCATCTACCCACTGCCACAACACCTGCTCATATGATGATGATGATTTCCATCTACCCAAGGCCAAAATACCTGCTCAAATGATGATGATGATTTCCATCTACCCAAGGACAAAACACTTGCTCAAATGATGATGATGATGATTTCCATCTACCCATGGCCAAAACACCAGCTCATATGTTGATGATGATTTCCATCTACCCACGGCCAAAACACCTGCTCAAATGATGATGAAAATTTCCATCTACCCATGACCAAAACACCTGCTCAAATGATGATGATTATTTCCATCTACCCACGGCTAAAACACCAGCTCAAATGGTGATGATGATTTCTATCTACCCATGGCCAAAACACCTGCTCAAATGATGATGATGATTTCCATCTACCCATGGCCAAAACACCTGTTCAAATGATGATGATGATGTCCATCTACCCACAGCCAAAACACCTGCTCACATGATGATGATGATTTCCATCTACCCATGCTCAAATGATGATGATGATTTCAATCTACCCACGGCCAAAACACCTACTCAAATGATGATAATGACGATTTCCATCTACCCACAGCCAAAACACCTGCTGAAATGATGATGATGATGATTTCCATCTATTCACAGCCAAAACACCTGCTCAAATGATGATGATGATGATTTCCATCTACCCATGGCCAAAACACCTACTCAAATGATGATGATGATGATGATGATTTCCATCTACCCACAGCCAAAACACCCGCTGACATGATGATGATGATTTCCATCTACCCATGGCCAGAACACATGCTCAAATGATGATGATGACTTCCATCTACCCACGGCCAAAACACCTGCTCAAATTATGATGATGATTTCCATCTACCCAAGGCCAAAATACCTGCTCAAATGATGATGATGATTTCCATCTACCCAAGGACAAAACACTTGCTCAAATGATGATGATGATGATTTCCATCTACCCATGGCCAAAACACCAGCTCAAATGTTGATGATGATTTCCATCTACCCACGGCCAAAACACCTGCTCAAATGATGATGAAAATTTCCATCTACCCATGGCCAAAACACCTGCTCAAATGATGATGATTATTTCCATCTACCCACGGCTAAAACACCAGCTCAAATGGTGAGGATGATTTCTATCTACCCATGGCCAAAACACCTGCTCAAATGATGATGATGATTTCCATCTACCCATGGCCAAAACACCTGTTCAAATGATGATGATGATGTCCATCTACCCACAACCAAAACACCTGCTCACATGATGATGATGATTTCCATCTACCCATGCCCAAAACACATGCTCAAATGATGATGATGATTTCAATCTACCCTTGGCCAAAACACCTACTCAAATGATGATAATGACGATTTCCATCTACCCACAGCCAAAACACCTGCTGAAATTATGATGATGATGATTTCCATCTATTCACAGCCAAAACACCTGCTCAAATGATGATGATGATGATTTCCATCTACCCATGGCCAAAACACCTACTCAAATGATGATGATGATGATGATGATTTCCATCTACCCACAGCCAAAACACCCGCTGACATGATGATGATTTCCATCTACCCATGGCCAGAACACATGCTCAAATGATGATGATGACTTCCATCTACCCACGGCCAAAACACCTGCTCAAATTATGATGATGATTTCCATCTACCAAAAGCCAAAACACCTGCTGAAATGATGATGATGATTTCCATCTACCCACGGCCAAAACACATGCTCAAATGATGATGATGATTTCCATCTACCCACTGCCACAACACCTGCTCATATGATGATGATGATTTCCATCTAACCAAGGCCAAAATACCTGATCAAATGATGATGATGATTTCCATCTGCCCAAGGCCAAAACACTTGCTCAAATGATGATGATGATGATTTCCATCTACCCATGGCCAAAACACCAGCTCAAATGTTGATGATGATTTCCATCTACCCACGGCCAAAACACCTGCTCAAATGATGATGAAGATTTCCATCTACCCATGGCCATAACACCTGCTCAAATGATGATGATTATTTCCATCTACCCACAGCCAAAACACCTGCTGACATGATGATGATGATTTCCATCTACCCATGGCCAAAACACATGCTCGAATGATGATGATGATTTCCATCTACCCACGGCCAAAACACCTGCTGAAATGATGATTACGATTTCCCCCTACCCACGACCAAAACACCTGCTTAAATGATGATTATGATTTCCCTCTACCCACGACCAAAACACCTGCCCAAATGATGAAGATGATTTCCATCCATCCACAGCCAAACACCTGCTCAAATGATGATGAGGAGTTCCATCTACCCATGGCCAAAACACCTGTTCAAATGATGATGATGATTTCCATCTACCCACAGCCAAAACACCTGCTGACATGATGATGATGATTTCCATCTACCCATGGCCAAAACACATGCTCAAATGATGATGATGATTTCCATCTACCCATGGCCAAAACACCTACTCAAATGATGATGATGACGATTTCCATCTACCCACAGCCAAAATACCTGCTCAAATGATGATGATGATTTCCATCTACCCATGGCCAAAACACCTGTTAATATGATGATGATGATTTCCATCTACCCACAGCCAAAACACCCGCTGACATGATGATGATGATTTCCATCTAACCATGGCCAAAACACATGCTTAAATGATGATGATGATTTCCATCTACCCACGGCCAAAACACCTACTCAAATGATGATGATGATTTCCATCTACCCACAGCCAAAACACCCGCTGACACGATGATGATGATTTCCATCTACCCATGGCCAAAACACATGCTCAAATGATGATGATGACTTTCATCTACCCACGGCCAAAACACCTGCTCAAATGATGATGATGATTTCCATCTACCCACAGCCAAAACACCCGCTGACACGATGATGATGATTTCCATCTACCCATGGCCAAAACACATGCTCAAATGATGATGATGACTTTCATCTACCCACGGCCAAAACACCTGCTCAAATGATGATGATGATTTCCATCTACCAAAAGCCAAAACACCTGCTGAAATGATGATGACGATTTCCATCTACCCATGGCCAAAACACATGCTCAAATGATGATGATGATTTCCATCTACCCACTGCCACAACACCTGCTCATATGATGATGATGATTTCCATCTACCCAAGGCCAAAATACCTGCTCAAATGATGATGATGATTTCCATCTACCCAAGGCCAAAACACTTGCTCAAATTATGATGATGATTTCCATCTACCCATGGCCAAAACACCTGCTCAAATGATGATGAGGATTTTCATCTACCCACGGCCAAAACAAACGCTTAAATGATGATGATTTCAATCTACCCACAGCCAAAACACCAGCTGAAATGATGATGCTGATTTCCATCTACCCACGGCCAAAACATCTGCTCAGATGATGAAGATGATTTCCATCTACCCACGGCCAAAACACCAGCTGAAATGATGATGATGATTTCCATCTACCCACGGCCAAAACACCTGCTCAGATGATGATGATGATTTCCATCTAACCACGGCCAAAACACCTGCTCAAATGATGATGATGATTTCCATCTACCCATGGCCAAAACACTTGCTCAAATGATGATGATGATTTCCATCTACCCACTGCCAAAACACACGCTCAAATGATGATGATGATGATGTCCACCTACCCATGGCCAAAACACCCACTCTAATGTTGATGATGTTTTCCATCTACCCACCACCAAAACACCCTCTCAAATCATGATGATGATTTCCCTCTACCCACGGCCAAATCACCTGCCCAAATGATGAAGATGATTTCCATCCATCCACAGCCAAACACCTGCTCAAATGATGATGAGGATTTCCATCTACCCACGGCCAAAACACCCGCTCAAAAGATGATGATTTCCATCTACCCACGGCCAAAACACATGCTTAAAAGATAATGATGATTTCCATCTACCCATGGCCAAACCACATGCTCAAATGATGATAGTGATTTGTTACCCAGTAAATGTTAGAAACTGTAGAGTGGAGTAGTATTGTATCATGTTGCTTGTGGTTAGAAAATAGATAGCTGTAGTAGTGAATGCGAGGCCCTGAGCGGTTGCTGACTTACACATCTAGTGGCACAATGTGTAACTAATGTTTTTGTTTCCGTGTTGTATTGTCTCATGATCACACCACTTTCTCGTGTTCTTTCACAGAGTGAAGCTGGCCACTAAAGTTGTTGGGTTCTGACACAGGGAGTAGCCATCCCGTATGGCTCTCAAGTTCTCTCACAGGCACAGCTGATCACAAAGATTCTCAGGTTTTCTTACAGGGCGCAGCCACCCTTAAGGTTCTCAAGTTTTCTCACAGGGCGCAGCTACCTTAAGATTCTCTGGTTTTCCCACAGGGTGCAGTCACCCTTAAGATTCTCTGGTTTTCTCACAGGGTGCAGTCACCCTTAAGATTCTCTGGTTTTCTCACAGGGTGCAGTCACCCTTAAGATTCTCCAGTTTTCCCACAGTGTGCAGTCACCCTTAAGATTCTCTGGTTTTCTCACAGGGCGCAGCCACCCTTAAGGTTCTCAGATTTTCTCACAGGGCGCAGCTACCTTAAGATTCTCTGGTTTTCCCACAGGGTGCAGTCACCCTTAAGATTCTCTGGTTTTCTCACAGGGCGCAGCCACCCTTAAGGTTCTCAGATTTTCTCACAGGGCGCAGCCACCCTTAAGGTTTTTGTTTTTTCTCACAGGGAACAACCACCCTTAAGTTTCTCGGGTTTTCTCACGGGGCGCAGCCACCCTTAAGGTTCTCAGGTTTTCTCACAGGGTCCAGGACCCCACTAAAGTTATCCAGCGCTCCCACAGACTCCTGCCACTCCTGTGAGAAGGGTGCCTCCCCATGACGACAATCCCTCTCCCGTGATTGCCTCATTCCTTCCCTACAGAAGCCGCAGGTGGTGGACCTCCATGTGCCACCATTACTGCACAGCAATTCCCCCGGTCAGATAATGGGTGACCCCGAATAAAGGCAATAGGTCACTGCAAGCCACATGATAAGCTTGAGGGTGACCTGCTTAAAGGTGGGCCCTGGTAGTGAGGCACCGCCCCACACTGCTTGTTGGGGGCAGCACTGGCAAAAGGGGCCTGCCTCTGGCCACAGTGCAAGTGGCACTGGCACTGACTAGGCAGGTTGGGCGAGTGCAGGGGTTTAGTCATGGCTTGCCCAATGGCGCCACCAATCTGTTCATGGACCCACTACCTCCTCATCACCGCGGGAGCGCGTGGTGGCAGCAGCTGGCTCGCCAGCAGGTTCTGAGGGGGCAGGAGACTCCTTCAACTGATATATTTTCTTGTGCCACTGGTGAACGTAGTTCCTCATGACCACCATCCTCAGGGCATGGCACTTGCCCTTTCCCTTCTGCCCTGCTTTACGCTCTTCCCAAAGCCCTCCAACATGCAGAATGCCCCGCTCTCCTCTCTCCTGATGGTCTTCGCTGGCGGCAGAGCAAAACAATCTCAGGACGATGTGGCCTGTGTAGGGGGATAGAGCTTGCAGCTTCATGCGGCTCCTCCTCCTGTGCCTGGCCTGCCCCCTCCACCACGCCAGGCACAGGAAGAGACTCCTCCTTCACCAGCTCCATGGCCGCCTCCTCTATCTACCTCACCCCTCGCCCTCGGGTAGATCTCTACCTGCTGTGGCACCTCACGAGACTGGTCCTCCCCCTAAGCCTCCGCCTGATGGGCCGCCACCATGTCCTCAGCGACACCCTCACCCTGCTGGGTCGAGATCACTGGCTCCTTAATGCCCCATACCCCGACAAGAGCAGTCCCATACTTCCCCTACAGGGTACCTGGTGTGGCCTTCTCCGCCTGCTCCCCTGCTCCTCTACTGGCCCTGCATCCCTGGGTGTATCCAGCACAGTCCCTGCTGCACTGCCTCCGCGGGGACATCCACAAGATGCCTTCCCACACCTGTCCCTTTGGTGGTGCTGCCCTCCCCAGCCTTGGTTCCAGTATTTGGGACCGCCTCTGATGGCCCTCCCTCCTGTAACACTCTTTTTCCTGAGACCTCCCGCAACGCCTCAGACTTTCCCACTAAAATCGGAAGATTGGCAATGCCCCCGTGGCTATAGCCGGCGAACCGCAGCTAAGAAACAGCCAGCGATTCCCCTCTCCTCACCTATGAGGGAAGACTCATTTTATTTATTTTGCATTTTTAAAGCGTTCAGACAGCCCATGGGCAACGAGTGCTGTTAGAGGAATTGTTTGTTTTTTAGTTGCGTAATTGTTTTTTGTCTTAGTTGCGTATTTATAACGCGCTTAAATACCCAGAGGTTTCTAAGCGCAGACCCGGGGATCAAACCTGTGTTGCGACTTCTCCTCCTGCAAAGAGAACTCCAGCTAGCTCCTCACTCCTCCTCTTCTCCCTCCTTCCCCTCCAGGCAGTGCTGGCATGCCAGGACTCGAATAGAGAACCAGGGCGGGAACCTGTGAACGTTGAAAAATGTGAAGCACACCCTGAGGACCCCAAGTGACACACTAAACCAACCCTGAGATTGTGAGAACTAATAAGCACAACCTCAGAGAGGTTGGACAAGTGATACAAAATGGGCAAATCTTACAATAATTAGTATACTAATACTGACTATACTACTAGAACAGACAACACTACATGAAAGCCCAACACAAGGAACAGAACTGCAAACGGGCGGACGAGACAACAAGAAATAAGGGTATTGTCCAATTTGACTTATTCCCATTTGACTGCATCTTTTTGACCTAATCCGGTAGGTCAAATGTTACACTTTAATAAAAAAATAGTTGCGGTGTGGGGTAAAGGAATAAGTTGAGGTAAGGGGAAGGCAGGGGGAGCGGAGGTCTCCCCCTGCATTAGGGGGGTTTGCAGTGGGTCTCCCTCTGCAATAGGTTAAAAAAAAATTATGTCAAATAAATTAGGTCAAATGGCCAGTAGGTCAAGGTTTTTAGGTCAAACAACCCAATATATCCGAAATAACCAGGTGGAACTGTAAAACGATCACGTTTCTTTTTATACAAGGAAACTAACAGTACACTGACAACACACTGAACAAACACGAACAGAGGGTGCTAGGAACATTGAAATAAATACACACTAGAGCCAGTGGCGGCTGGAAATCGTTCTGATTGGTGGGGTGTAAATATTTCCCATAAATCTGCGTTTGAGACCGAGCGCAGTACGGTCTCTCACGCAGAATCAATCATAGAGAGCTTAGGGGGCATTCTCCCCCAAGAACATTTTTTGAATAATGGGTTAAAATGGTGCATTATACAGCACACTGTCTGTGAAAAATTAGGTAGAAAGCCAGACAGTTTGCAATCAGTTTTGCAGGATAACACATGGGAAATTCCAATAGATGCAAGTCACCAACAGTGCACAGCAGCATTTCCCAACGCATTTTCATTATGCCCTGCCCCATAATATAGGCCAGTATAAAAAACATGTTCACGATGGCTGTGCCGATACATTTCCATGCAGTCTGCACCAATATAGGCCAGTATTCTCGTATAAGAACATACACACGTTTGCTTTGCGCATAATGAAAGTATCCCCTTGTAAGAACATACTCCTGTTACCTTGCCATTAAAAATGCCATGCCAAAATAAAAAATACAAAAATCCTAAATTGGCTTCAACAATGTAAGCCAGTCTATTCACGTAGTAGCACTTACAATGCCTGATTTACCATTGATGGCCAGTAGAAAGTGCCATGACACACTAGGAAATCATAGCTGGACTGGCTGCGCCAATATATGCCAGTCTAGCCACGTAGTAGCACTCATCAAGCTTACTTTATCATAGATCCCCCGTCTGCATGCAGCCACAAGAACATGTGTTCCTACTTCGGTATTGCCTACACATTCATATACCCATGCCCGCAAGCAGTCACGCGAGGCAAAAAACTAGACACATAACCAACACCAACTACGATTCTACAAAACTCAGCAAAACTCTGTTCAAATCCTTGAAACACACTTTGAAGTGCGAACCTACCCTATGTTGGGGGTTCTCGGGCTTCGAACCCGAACAAACTAAACGAATACGCCTGAAAGGGCTCCGATTGCCTCAATTCACCCGACACTTAAACCTGTGATCAACCCAAGATCTTGAGGGTCCTGATTGGACAATTAAACATTGCACTTGACCCAGACGTCCACCTCAAGTACAATCGGGAAACCTCAGTGCCGAAACCTGGCCCATACCCAGGTTAATAGACACATCTTCCCTAAATATTTGAGGAGGCCACAGGTTGTGTTTTTGACAAGTGTGTCCAGGCTTAGGCAGGAGACAGTTTAAAGAACAGGGGCTAGAGAGATGGAGGAGGAGAGTGGCGACGTGGCAGCAGTGGAGAGCAGCAGGAGCTGGCGAGAGTTAAGAGGGTCAAGGAAGAGCTGTCACTATCAGAGGGTGTGAGAGCATAGTCCCTCCCTCTCTCTCATTTCATACACCCCCACCCCTAACCTAGTTTAATCCCAATTTCAGAAACGTGAGACAGAAAGATGGGCAGTGGGCCCAGCAAGTCCTGATCCCAGGGACTCCTCTGGAACTTTCTCTGTTGGCCACATCCACAGCCATCCACCCATGAGAATGAACACAATGGGTTAATTGATCCCGACCGCCTGCCTCGAGCTCACATCAAGAAGACAAGTTAGGGTGAACCTGAAGCCTGCAATGCCAGGGAAGGGTGAGGCAGCCCCCACCCACCCCTTGCACCTCCTGAAGCAAGATATTTGCTTCTCGCATTACATGGAAGAGGCGTTGGGCAAGAGGAGGTTCCTCAGGGGGAACGAGACCTAAGACAATTAAAGGAGAACACGCTCATGGCACCATTTCCTTAGGGAATAGCCCTTTTTAATGTATTTTTTATTTATTTTATGTTTTGCATTTATAAGAGCGCGATTAACCCGCAGGCATCCAGGCGCGTTAGTTACAGGTCAGAAGCATGGTCAGAGCGGGGAAGGGATGCTGAGAATATGAGCAGTCCGCTTAGATCAAGTGCCAGGTTTTTAAATGTTTTATGAATGGCCAGTAAGTCGGTTCAGAGAGAAGGGTGAGCGTCAGGGAGTTCCAGAGCCCTGAGGCAGTGACTCGGAAGCGGAAGCCTCCTGTACTTGTGCGTTTGAATCTGGGAACGGTGAGGCGGTGGCAATCGGCTGAGCGTGTGGGCCTAGTCCAGTTGGATTCTTCAAGTCTTTGCGATAGGTTTGCCGAGGCTGTGTTGGTGAGGCATTGGTGGGCGATGGAGAGGGTTTTAAAGAATGGGGAGCCAGTGCACCTTTCTTCTGGCAGCTGAGATGTGCTCACATTTAGCGAGGCCAAGGGCAGCGTGGAGGGCATTTTTCAGGATAACCTGCAGTTTGCTGATGTTCCGTTCAGTGGTACTGACGAGCAGAGCATTGCCATAGTCTAATTTGGACCCTATCATAGCTGGTGCGATGGTAAGATGGTTGTCGATGGAGAGAAACGGTCTGCTGGCGCTTAAATGTTTTGCAGTGTGGGCGGCGAAGATGCAATAGCGCTTACTTGTCGCGTCATGTCAAGGGTGACGTGAAGGTATATTCCAAATGTTTTTACAGCTGACGAGACTGGAATTGTGATTCCATCTGTCACAAAGGACCGGTAGCCCGGGTCTAGTTTCTTGAGTAGGGTTCGGGTGCCGACCAGTAGGATTTCGGTTTTGTCGTCATTCAGGCAGAGCAGATGAGAGGCCACCCAGGCCTGGATTATCTCGTAGATGGTGTTAAGTGTTGTGGTTTCCTGTAGGTACTCTCCTGTGAAGGGAAGGAAGATTTGCGTGTCATCTGCCTAGTTATTGTATGTAATCGGAAGAGCGTCCGAGTGATCAAAGAGAGGCTTTGTGTAAATATTGTAAAGTGTAGGGGTGATGCAGGAACCTTGCGGCACGCCACAGGCAACTGAGATTGGGGTGGGGGTTGCGGATTAACCAGTGAAGACTTGAGTAGTTCTGTCTGTAAGGAATGAGGAAATCCATTTAGTTGCACTGGGGGAGAAGTTGGCAGCAGCAGTCAGATGGTGGCCGAGGATTTGGTGGTCAACGAGGTTGAAAGCACCGCAGGTGTCTAGTAGGAGCAGGAGGACCAGCTTGCCTGAGACTCTGATGTCATCGAGTTGATATGTGAGGTCTAGAATGTCTGATTCGGTACCGTGTCCTGGGCGGAAGCCTGCTTGGCGTAGGCCAAGGGTGTGATCCAGGTGGAACTCTCTGACACGTTTTGCATTGTTGGCAATGAGAGTAATACATGTAGATGTGCGAGAATCCAAATAATAAATCAAGCAGTGGCAATGCCAATAGTTTTGGCATTCGCTGCGGTCCTTTGCATTTTGCTTGTACAGGCACCGGGTGCAAGGAGGAGAGCGCAAAGTTTCAAAGGAGGATGTAACAGAATGAGCAGGGGAATAGCGCAAGGGAGGACGACAGATAGAGGGGGCCATCATTGCTGAGCAAGAGCATAGAGGAGTGAGATAGGGTGAGAGTGAGAGGGTAAGAAATAAAGTGAGAGTGTGAGAGGAAGGATGAGAGGGTATAGGGAGAGGGGATATGGTGGGAGGGTCGAGGAAAAGAGGGGTTGGGTGGGGGGACAAAGGGTGCCGGGTGGGTGGGGCTAGAGCAAGTAGGGTGCATGGTGGGGATAAATAGAGAGGGGGTGGGGTTGAGTAGAGAAAGGGGGTGGGATTGTTGGCGGTAGAGATGGAGGTTGGTTGGGTGTATGTAGAGAGAGTGGGGATAGGGTGGGTGTGGGTACAGGGACTGCGGGTAGGTTGGGTGGGTAGGGGTAGGGCAGGTGGGGGTAGAGAGAGTGGGGGTAGGGTGGGTGGAGGTAGAAAGAATGGGAGTAGGCCGGGGTAGAGGGAATGGGAGTACGGTGGGTGTGTGGGGTAAAGGGAGTTGGTGCAGGGTGGGTGGGTATAGTAGAGGGAGTGGGAGGGGGTGTGTGGGTGGGGGTAGAGAGAGTGGGAGTAGAGTGGATCAGTGGGGGTAGAGAGTGGGAGTAGGTTGGGTGGGTGGGGGTAGGATGGGTGGGTGGGTGTTGTCGGGCTAGAGGGAGTGGGGTTTGGTGGGTGTATGTAGAGAGTGGGGTAGGGTGGGTGGTTAGGGGTTGAGAGAGGGGTAGGCTGGGTGGGGGTTGAGAGTTGGGGGTAATGTGGTTGGATAGGGGTAGAGGGATGGGGCTAGGGCGGTGGGTAGTGAGTGGGGTAGCGTGGCTGGGGGTCGAGAGGGGGTTAGGGCGGGTGGGGGTAGAGAGTGGGGTTTGGGTGGGTGGGTGTAGAGAAGTGGGGGTACGGTGAGTGGGTGTTGGTAGAGAGAGTGAGGGTGGGGTGGGTGGGGTAGAGAGAGTGGGGTAGGGTGGGTGGATGTGGGTAGACTGGGGTAGGGTGGGGGTAGAGAGACTGGGGGTAGGGTGTGTGGGTGTGGTTAGAGTGGGTAATGGTGGAGATAGAGAGAGTGGGGTAAGGTGGGTGGGTACGGTTGTGTGGCTTTATACTGATGTAACTAGCATATGCTATTATTGAAAACCTAATGATGCATTCATTAACACCCTCGTAAGGATGAACTTATTTGGCTCCCCACCCCACCCACCTATCCCCTACCTTGCAGGGATTTGGACATGCGGTTTGTATACATATCTGCAGCTGGTGCACTAACCCACTGAGCTGTTTCACTAGATTATGAGAAGAGCTTGGTCGGTTCCTCCTCGCCCCATCTCATACAGGTCTCTTAATTCTGCCACAGGGCTAAGAAAACCTGACAGATGACAAACATAAATGAAAATAGCCAAACACCACCAGTCCAGAAACACAATGTCCAGAAACACCAGTCCAGAAACACCAGTCCAGAAACACCAGTCCAGAAACACAGTGTCCAGAAACACCAGTCCAGAAACACCAGTCCAGAAACACCAGTCCAGAAACACCAGTCCAGAAACACAATGTCCAGAAACCCCAGTCCAGAAACACAATGCACCCCCCCCCCCCCTGCTTCAGAGGCACCATTAACTCCAGCTAGCGCCATGTCGGGACAGCTGTGCGACTACACACTTAGAAGAGCAAAGAGATCATCATTTCAGCAGGTTCTTCAGAGAGGGAGGAAAGATGGCGGCTGCCTCACACATCCATGGCCTCTATTCCTCCTCATAGTGACTGACTCCTCATCGGAGAGTGGAGCGGCGTCGTTATAGAAACATGTTAGGCAAAAAGCATATCAGGACTGTCGTTTTTTTCTTTCCCCCTGACCAGAAGTATCTGTAATGCAAACCTAAAAACTCACCGTACGTTTTTGCAACTGTACTTAAAAGGGCTTAGAACACACAACAAGATTGCAACCAACAGTAGCCCAAAAATAGTCCAATTGTATGCAAAACAGCCCAAAAAGGCGAATCACTACGCAGCTGGGATATGGAAAGCCCAGCGGACTTGCTTCTTACAAAGCGGATGATTGGAGCAAATCTTGTTAGGGAGCTCCTCATTTGGTAGTCCAGCGACGGGGTCTCGAAAAATTAAGGTCGGTGAGTTGGCCGTTTCATGCCGTGGCATTTCTGGTTGCTATGACAACCAGATATTCTCAGTTCAGTACCTCATTTTCCTCTCTCTCTCTTTTGTAACAATTATTTTGGCAAATTTGCAGCTGGAGCTGCAGACATTTGCCAAAACCAACCAGGCCCGGATGTGCCGTTTGCGCCTGATGTGAAATGTTGTTCTTCAGAAAGGCCTCATCTGCCAGATGCAAGATCTCCTCCTGTAAAGTCCTGCTGGCCTCCTCCCCACCTCAGTCGCTGCGGAAGTGTGGCGCACACTGCCGCTTCCATTTCAGATCTGCATACATGCGGGATTGTGCGGCCCTTTTTCACCACATGTTTATGTCCTTACTGGAGCAAGTGATAGCAGCCATTTTCCTGAGCATCACCTCTACGCATTTCTGTCCCACGTGGTCCTGTTCCGGGTTGGAAAAATTGCTGACGTGCAGTTTTTAGCAAAGTCACTTGCAAAGTCGCTTTCCTCCATTTTGTGACTAGGTAGGCTCAGTGTTAATGCGAATTTCCATAGCCACGCCCATTGCCCATCTCACACATCTAAACAACCTCTCTCTAGACCACCACGTTTCTCTGGCACCAACTCTCTGTGTGTAAAGCATTTTGCTAAGCAGAGGGCAGGGGGTCGCTCTCTCTCCTCTGCGGTTCCCTCCTTTGGAATAGCCTCCCTCTCCCTCTACGCCTTGAGCAGGATCTTCTCAAATTCTGGAAGCTCCTTCAGACTTTTCTCTTTTCCTCCTCCTTCCCTTCTTCTCTCCTGTGCTAATCCCAGAGTTGCTGCTATCGGTATCCTAGGCCCTTATGCATCCTCGGGGACCTAACCTCCCACACCAGTTCTGCCCAGCTCCTATCTACCCACTCTGCAAACTTGTCTGTTATTGAGGAAGTCCTAGTGTCAGGCAGGCACTGCACCCCTGACTCTTAAGAAGGAAGTCCTAGCTTCAGGAAGGCACTGCACCCTTGACTGTTGGGAGGGAAGTCCTAATGTCAGGCAGGCACTGCACACTTGTCTGTTATTGAGGAGGCCCTAATGTCAGGCAGACACTGCCTGCACCCTTGACTCTTAGGAAGGAAGTTCTAGTGTCAGGAAGGCACTGCACCCTTGACTCTTAAGAAGGAAGTCCTAGCTTCAGGAAGGCACTGCACCCTTGACTGTTGGGAGGGAAGTCCTAATGTCAGGCAGGCGCTGCACACTTGTCTGTTATTGAGGAGGCCCTAATGTCAGGCAGACACTGCCTGCACCCTTGACTCTTAGGAAGGAAGTCCTAGTGTCAGGAAGGCACTGCACCCTTGACTCTTAAGAAGGAAGTCCTAGCTTCAGGAAGGCACTGCACCCTTGAGTCTTAGGAAGGAAGTCCTAGTGTCAGGAAGGCACTGCACCCTTCACTCTTAAGAAGGAAGTCCTAGCTTCAGGAAGGCACTGCACCCTTGAGTCTTAGGAAGGAAGTCCTAGTGTCAGGAAGGCACTGCACCCTTGACTCTTATGGAAGAAGTCGTAATGTCAGGCAGACACTGAACCCTTGACCTTAGGAAGGAAGACCTAGGTCAGGATGGCACTACACCCTTGACTCTAAGGGAGGAAGTCCTAATGCCAGGAGGGCACTGAGCCCTTAGACCGGGTTGAAGGTCATTGGTAATCAGGAAGTGATCCCTTAGGCACTCTAGGGCAGTGGTTGAGCTGGGGGTGGTTAATGTCATGAAGTCACTGCACCCCTGGGGCATCAGGATGGTTAGATGTAAGGATGGTACTGCTCCCTTGCCCCAGCTCTGGCAGCGCCTCACTCTGGATCCTGGCAGGGATCACATGTTGGGTGGATGGTTCCAAGGTTTGTGAAGAAAGTGTTCTTCGCTTATCATACAAAGATTTTAAATTAGCGTTCATCAAGCATTCATTTGAGGCAAGTTGAACACCATCATTAGTCCCCCTGAAATTGTCAAACAAGTTGAGCACTCCAAGTTGAGTGCTTTCACTAAACTAATGCTAAAAAAAAACTCTATTTGTTAAACTGAGGACTTGTTGAGCTTTAATTGAGCACTTTCAAGGATTGCATGGAGTATAGCAATCTAATTTCCATGTGAAAATCTGCACACTCTCCGCCCTGGAGGTTCGCACTTACTCCTCCTCCAGTCTGTGTAGCACTCAACATTCCTAGCACTTCATCTGTGGTTCACCCCCAGCTCTGACTCCCCAGCACTTAACCCCTCTTCCCTCTTCCTTGCTGCTCTTGCATGTTCTGAATACTCACAAGGCATAGTAGGTTTGTCTCTTCTCCCCCCCCTGCTCTTAAATGCTGTGATTTTAATGTTTTTCCAACCCTTGCTCCCTCCCCGTCCTGTGGGCGCTTTGAAACAGTATTTTCTTATTGTATGAGTTCCTAACAAGCAAACAATGAATAAATACAATAAATAAATCTGCTTGATCAGCTGATTTGCATTGTACATCCTATGCCTGTTTTTACATGATTTCCTTTGACGCAAGCATCTTACAAATGTGTGCTTTTTCGGATTACCTGCACATTTTTTCTAGCACAGGACGGGGGCACGTGCGCATTCCTTCCTGCACCCGTCCCTGGCATGAACAAGAATCATTTCAGAATCCGGTCCAGGCTCCAGCTCACACACCCTGCCATGTTGTCTCAACTCTTGAAATGTGGTGTCTGAGCTTGGCCTTGCCCAATCCTCTCACACAGCCAGTGCTTACTCAACTAAGACCGGACAATGAATTAATCGGTCATGCCTTCTTAACTCTTAAGCTTTTGGCTCCTGTAGTTGACAGGGCTGGCCTCCTTGGCATGGATCTGAGGGCGGTGGCTTTTAACCAAGTGCTTGCTAAGGACATTTGCCTACAAGAGCAGCAAAGCTTCCAGCCACACTTCAAGAAAATGCGCAAGATTAAGCTTCCATTATTCCTGTGGCGTGCAAGGGTTGAATGCTCAACCAGGAGCTTCCAACTACTATTCAACTGAACTGAAATTGATCACTGGTTAAGATTTTCACATGCAAATTAGATTGCTAAACTCCATGCAATCCTTGTAAGCGCTCAATCAAAGCTCAACTACTCTTCAACAAGTCCTCAGCTTAACAAGTTGAGGGTTTGTTGAGCATTATTTTAGTGAAAGCGCACAACTTGGAGCGCTCAACTTGTTTGACAATTTCAGGGGGACTAATGATGGTGTTCAACTTGCCTCAAATTAATGCTTGGTGAACGCTCATTTCAAATCTTTGTATGATAAGCGAAGAACACTTTCTTCACAAACCTTGGACACATCCACCCAACATGTGATCCATGCCAAGGATCCAGAGTGAGGCGCTGCCAGAGCTGGGGCAAGGGAGCAGTACCATCCTTACATCTAACCATCCTAACTGACGCCCCAGGGGTGCAGTGACTTCATGACATTAACCACCCCCCACCCCAACCACCGCCCTGGGTGCCTAAGGGATCACCTCCTGATTACCAATGGCCTTCAACCCAGAGGGTCAAAGGGCTCAGTGCCCTCCTGACATTAGGACTTCCTCCCTATGAGTCAAGCGTACAGTGCTTTTCTGACACTAAAACCTCCTTCCTAAGAGTCAAGGGTGCAGTGCATGCCTGACATTAGGACTTCCTCCCTAAGCGTCAAGGGTACAGAGTCTGCCTGACACCAGGCCTTCCTTCCTAATGGTTAAGGGTACAGTGCCTTCCCGACTCTAGAACTTTCTTCCTAAGAGTTAAGGGTACAGTGCCTTCCTGACTCTAGGATTTCCGTCCTAAGGGTCAAGGGTGCAGTGCCTGCCTGACATTATGACTTCTTCCCTAAGAGTCAAGGGTACAGTGTCTGCCTGACACCAGGCCTTCCTTCCTAATGGTTAAGGGTACAGTGCCTTTCTGACTCTAGAACTTTCTTCATAAGAGTCAAGGGTACAATGCCTTCCTGACCTAGGACTTCCTTCCTAAGGTCAAGGGTTCAGTGCCTGCCTGACATTACGACTTCAACCCTAAGAGTCAAGGGTTCACTGCCTGCCTGACATTACGACTTCTTCCCTAAGACTCAAGGGTGCAGTGCCTTCCTGAAGCTAGGTCTTCCTTCTTAAAAGTCAAGGGTGCAGTGCCTTCCTGACACTAGGATTTCCTTCCTAAGAGTCAAGGGTGCAGTGCCTGCCTGACATTAGGAATTCCTCACAAAGAGTCAATAGTACAGCTCCTGTCCTGCCTGACATTAGACATTCCTCTGTGAAAGTCAAGTGTGCAGTGCCTGCCTGACATTAGGTTTTCCTCCCTAAAAGTCAAGGGTGTAGGGCCTTCCTGACACTAGGACTTCCTTCCTAAAAGTCAAAAGTGCAGCGCCTGCCTGACATTAGGCCTTCCTCCATAAGAGTCAAGGGTGAAGCGCCTGCTTGACATCATGACTTCCTCCCTAAGGATCAAGCGTGCAGTGCCTGCCTGGCATTAGGACTCCCTTCCTAAGAGTCAAGGGTGCAGTGCCTTCCTCGCACTAGGACTTCCTCCCTAAGAGTCAAGGGTGCAGTGCCTTCCTAAAACTAGGATTCCTTCCTAAGAATCATGGGTTCAGTGCCTTCCTGACACTAGGACTTCCTTCCGAAGAGCCATGTGTGTAGTGCCTGCCTGCCACTAGGACTTCCTTCCTAAGGGTCAAGGGTGCAGTGCCTACCTGCCCTTAGGCTGTAGTCCCAAAGAGTTAAGGGCGGAGTGCCTCCTTGGCACTAGGACGTCCTTCCTAAGAGTCAAGGATCCAGTGTCCTCCTGACACTACCAATTCTTAGCATCACAGGTATAGTGCCTGCCTGACATTAGGACGTCCTCCCTAAGAGTCAAGGGTTAAGTGCCTTCCTGACACCAGGGCCTCCTTCCTAAGAGTCAAGGGTGCAGTGCCTGTCTGACATTAGGACTTTCTCCCAAAGAGGCAAGCGTGCAGTGCCTTCCTGACACTAGGATTCATTCCCAAGCATCAAGGGTGCAGGGCCTGCCTGGCCTTAGGACTTAGTCCCAAAGAGTTAAGGTTGGAATGCCTTCCTGACACTAGGACCTCTATCCTAATAGCTAAGAGTGCAGTGCCTGTCTGGCATTAGGACTTCCTTCCTAAGAGTCAAGGGTGCAGTGCCTTCCTGTAGCTAGGGCTTCCTTCCTCAGAGTCAAGGGTGCAGTGCCTGCCTGACATTAGGACTTAGTCCCAAAGAGTTAAGGGTGTAGTGCCTTCCTGACACTAGAACTTCCTTCCTAAGAGTCAAGGGTGCAGTGCCTGCCTGACATTAGGACTTCCTCAATAGCAGACAATTGACCAGCGCCTGTCTGACATTAGGACTTCCCTTGCAACAGTCAAGGGTGCAGTGCCTGCCTGACATTAGGTTTTCCTCCCTAAGAGTCAAGGGTGTAGGGCCTTCCTGACACTAGGACTTCCTTCCTGAAAGTCAAATGTGCAGCGCCCGCCTTACATTAGGCCTTCCTCCATAAGAGTCAAGGATGCAGCACTTTCTTGACCATATGACTTCCCCCATAAGAGTCCAGGGTGCAGCCTGCTTGACATTTTGACTTCCTCCCTAAGAGTCAAGTGTGCAGTGCCTGCCTGACATTAGGTTTTCCTCCCTAAAAGTCAAGGGTGTAGGGCCTTCCTGACACTAGGACTTCCTTCCTAAAAGTCAAAAGTGCAGCGCCTGCCTGACATTAGGCCTTCCTCCATAAGAGTCAAGGGTGCAGCGCCTGCTTGACATCATGACTTCCTCCCTAAGGATCAAGCGTGCAGTGCCTGCCTGGCATTAGGACTCCCTTCCTAAGAGTCAAGGGTGCAGTGCCTTCCTCGCACTAGGACTTCCTCCCTAAGAGTCAAGGGTGCAGTGCCTTCCTAAAACTAGGATTCCTTCCTAAGAATCATGGGTTCAGTGCCTTCCTGATGCAGTGCCTTCCTAAAACTAGGATTCCTTCCTAAGAATCATGGGTTCAGTGCCTTCCTGACACTAGGACTTCCTTCCGAAGAGCCATGTGTGTAGTGCCTGCCTGCCACTAGGACTTCCTTCCTAAGGGTCAAGGGTGCAGTGCCTACCTGCCCTTAGGATGTAGTCCCAAAGAGTTAAGGGCGGAGTGCCTTCTTGGCACTAGGACGTCCTTCCTAAGAGTCAAGGATCCAGTGTCCTCCTGACACTACCAATTCTTAGCATCACAGGTATAGTGCCTGCCTGACATTAGGACGTCCTCCCTAAGAGTCAAGAGTTAAGTGCCTTCCTGACACCAGGGCCTCCTTCCTAAGAGTCAAGGGTGCAGTGCCTGTCTGACATTAGGACTTTCTCCCAAAGAGGCAAGCGTGCAGTGCCTTCCTGACACTAGGATTCATTCCCAAGCATCAAGGGTGCAGTGCCTGCCTGGCCTTAGGACTTAGTCCCAAAGAGTTAAGGTTGGAATGCCTTCCTGACACTAGGACCTCTATCCTAATAGCTAAGAGTGCAGTGCCTGTCTGGCATTAGGACTTCCTTCCTAAGAGTCAAGGGTGCAGTGCCTTCCTGTAGCTAGGGCTTCCTTCCTCAGAGTCAAGGGTGCAGTGCCTGCCTGACATTAGGACTTAGTCCCAAAGAGTTAAGGGTGTAGTGCCTTCCTGACACTAGAACTTCCTTCCTAAGAGTCAAGGGTGCAGTGCCTGCCTGACATTAGGACTTCCTCAATAGCAGACAATTGACCAGCGCCTGTCTGACATTAGGACTTCCCTTGCAACAGTCAAGGGTGCAGTGCCTGCCTGACATTAGGTTTTCCTCCCTAAGAGTCAAGGGTGTAGGGCCTTCCTGACACTAGGACTTCCTTCCTGAAAGTCAAATGTGCAGCGCCCGCCTTACATTAGGCCTTCCTCCATAAGAGTCAAGGATGCAGCACTTTCTTGACCATATGACTTCCCCCATAAGAGTCCAGGGTGCAGCCTGCTTGACATTTTGACTTCCTCCCTAAGAGTCAAGCGTGCAGTGCCTGCCTGGAATTAGGACTTCCTTCCTAAGGGTCAAGAGTGCAGTGCCTGCCTGACATTAGGACTTAGTCCCAAAGAGTTATGGGTGTAGTGGCTCCCTCACACTAGGACTTCAGTTCTAAGAGTCAAAGGTGCAGTGTCTGTCTGACATTAGGACTTCCTCCCTAAGAGTCAAGGGTGCAGTGCCTTTCTGACACTAGGACTTTCTTTCTAAGGGTCAAGGGTGCAGTGCATGCCTGACCTTAGGACTTAGTCCCAAGGAGTTAAGGGTGCAGTGCCTTCCTGACACTAGGACTTATGTCCTAACAGCCAAGGGTGCAGTGCCTGCCTCACATTATGCTTCCTGCCTAAGAGTCAAGGGTGCAGTGCCTGTCTGTCATTAGGACCTCCTTCCTAAGAGTGAAGGCTCCAGTGTCTTCCTGACACTACCAATTTATAAGCATCGGAGGTGCTCTGCCTGCCTGATGTTAGGACTTCCTGCCTAAGAGTGAAGGGTGTAGGGCCTTCCCGGCACTAGGACTTCCTTCCTAAAAGTCAAATGTGCAGCGCCTGCCTGTCATTAGACCTTCCTCCATAAGGGTCAAGGGTGCAGCAGTTTCTTGACATTAGGACCTCCTCCCTAAGAGTCAAGGGTGCAGTGCCTGCCTGACACTAGGACTTCCTTCCTAAAAGTCAAGGGGGCAGTGCCTTCCTGGTACTAGGACTTCCTTCCTAAGGGTCAAGGGTGTAGTGCCTTCCTGACACTAGGACTTCCTTCCTAAGGGTCAAGGGTGCAGTGCCTTCCTGACACCAGGATCCCTTCCCAAGAGCCTTGTGTATAGTGCCTGTCTGATACTAGGACTGCCTTCCTAGGGGTGAAGGGTGCAATGCCTGCCTGACATTAGGATTTAGTCTCAAATAGTTAAGGGTGCAGTGCCTTCCTGACACTAGGACCTCTGTCCTAAGAGTTAAGTGCCTGCCTGGCACTAGGACTTACTTCCTAAAGGTCAAGCGTGCAGTGCCTGCCTGGCACTAGGACTTCCTTCCTAAGAGTCACGTGTATAGTGCCTGCCTGACACTAGGACTTCCTACCTAAAAGTCAAGGGGGCAGTGCCTTCCTGGCACTAGGACTTCCTTCCTAAGAGTCAAGGGTCTAGTGCCTGTCTGACATTAGGACTTCCTTTTCTAAGGGTCAAGGGTGCAGTGCCTGCCTGACATTAGGTCTTAGTCCCAAAGAGTTGAGGGTGCAGTGCATTCCTGACACTAGGATCTCCTTCCTAAGAGTCAAGGTTGCAGTGCCTGTCTGGCATTAAGACACCCTCCCTAAGGGTTAAGGGTGCAGTGCCTTCCTGACACTAGGACTTCCTCCTTAAGAGTCATGGATGCAGTGTCTTCCTGACACTAGCACGTCCTAAGCATCACAGGTGCAGTGCCTGTCTGACATTAGGACTTCCTCCCTAAGAGTCAAGTGTGTATTGCCTTCCTGAGACAAAGGCTTCATTCCTAAGAGTCAAGGTTGCAGTGCCTTCTTGACACTAGGCTTCCTGCCTAAGAGTCAAGTGTGTAGTGCCTGCCTCGCACTAGGACTTTCTCCCTAAGATTCATGGGTGTAGTGCCTTCCTAACACTAGGACTTCCGTTCCTAAGAGTTATGGGTGTAGTGCCTGCCGGATGCTTGGACCTCCTTCCTGAGATCCAAGTGTGTATTGCCTGCCTTACACTTGGACTTCCTCCTTGGGAGTCAAGGGTGTAGTGTCTGCCTGACACTAGGACTTTCTCCCTAAGAGTGAAGGGTGAAGGCAGCAGTTCTTGTTTCACTGGCCTTCAACCCTGTGGGTCAAGGGTTCAGTGAACCTGTGAGGCAAACAACCTTGGAGTCATCTTTAATTCCACACTCTCCTTCTCTCCTCACATCACAGACCTTGCCAAGAAGGCCCACTACCAGCTGAACCTCCTCAGAGGTACTCTTCCCTTCCTTACTTTCCCCCAGATGCTCACTGTTTCCAGAGCCCTGGTTCTATCTAGGCTGGACTATTGCAAAAGCCTCTTTCTCAATCTGCCTTCCTCTAATGTCCACCCTCTTCAGCTGCTCTAGGCCTTTCTTTTCTCCTCTGATTTCTCTCTCTCTCTCCCCTGCTGACCTACCTGCCTGCTACCCCGACTGGTTGCTTGGCTACCCTCAGAGTCTCACTGCATACCAGGCTCCTCCATGATCAGTTTCCCCTGCACTGCCTCTGGGCCTACCCCGCACTTAGGGGCTATAACTGTAACCTATACAGTTGTGGGGTGCATTTAAAGGCCTTAAACAGAAATCTCTTTTCATTTGAAAAACTGCATTGAAACTCTGCACCAAAAACGGCTGTGCTTTGCTTTCCCTGTCACGTGAGTGGCAAGCAGTTGAACGCTGCAATCCAAAAATGGCCCTGCATTGCTTTTGTTTCACTTGAATGACATGAAGTTATGCACTGCATCAAAAACGGCCTTATTGTAGTTTTCATTCACATGAGGGGCAAGAATTGCAATCCTTCGAACAGGCATGGCTTTTGCTTTTCATTTCACTGGAACATCTGCCCTTTAAAACATTGCAAATGAAATACGGCTTGGCTTTTTCTTTTATTCAGTGTCAAATAAAAGAACCATGTGTAAGGGGGCCTACACCTCATTGTCAATGGACCAACAGCAAATTCCAACTCACTCAAAAGTGACAAATCAAAGAATCGTGTGACATAGAAGATAGGAGTTCAAACATCAGACGCAGAAAGAGCTTGCACACGTGTGAAAAAATAAAAAAATGACTTTACAAAAGCCACTGTGAAAGGATAGCTTTGCTCGCACAGAAATGACAGTGAAAAATGCTTTGGGGAGGGGGTTGGCTAAGCCATGTACATTATCTTCCCAACCACAAGACTTCAATCAATTTGGAAGAGGCACACAATACTGGACAAACCTGTTTTCCGCTGGAGGCAGGAAACTTCTTAATTGAAATCCCTGCTCTCCACTGAATGTTGCACCTAATAGTGAATCAGCCTTTAAGGACATGTGATGGACGGAGGGTGTTATAATTCCCTGTTCTGCCAGACTGTAAGGCAGGGGCTCAGGGACTTCAAGGAAAACAAGTGTGGCTAAACAATTAACTGGGAGGTGTGAGTTCCTTCTGCACCCACTACCAAGGACAAACTGACAACTTCAAAGGGGATAATCAAAATCTCTGGTCAATGGCTGTGGGGGATAAAGCACCCCTCCCACAGTAGGGGACAGATCCTCCAAATTGACATTAAAGGACTGAGTTTTGTTTTATGCTATGTTTTTACGTAATTTCCAGGACGTTTTGAAAGCTATATTGCATTTAGTAATGCCAGGGGGCAGAGAGAGGAATGTGAAACTGTCCTATCCGGTGTAATGGGGTAATCATAGAGTACTCACCCTAGATTGTAAAGTGAGTGATATCTTTTGTGCTATATAAGGGAGGGTTGTACTAGGACACAGACACACACACGAATCAGGGGAGACAGGAGAAGGAGACGGAGAGGAGGCAGCTGAACCATATCATCCTTGAGAGTGCAGAGACCAAACACCTTGCCTATCTGTCCAGAGTGTCCTGGGATCCGGCTGGCTTTCCAGAATTCCAAACCAAGGCTTACTTTGTAAGTAGCAAATAACCCCAGCCCTAAATTGCATAAACCTTTCCTTTATTTTGTAACATTGCATCCAATATTTCCCCCATTGATACTCCATTGAAAATCACATTGAAAGTCCCAAATTGCTAGTATAATTCATTCACTTTCCCATAGAAGAATTGGTATTAGACCATGGGCCTCATTACACGGAAGGCGGTAATGGTTAACAGCCACCGTTAATGGTAACGGTGACCGTTAACCATTACTGCCTTACTACGAGGTCCCTTAGCG
Source organism: Ambystoma mexicanum (assembly GCF_040938575.1). Taxonomy (NCBI): domain Eukaryota; kingdom Metazoa; phylum Chordata; class Amphibia; order Caudata; family Ambystomatidae; genus Ambystoma; species Ambystoma mexicanum. The sequence continues at coordinate 1,259,744,159 of NC_090928.1, forward strand.
GGTTGGTGCTTTAACGCCTGCTTATTGCAGGCGTTAAAAACCAACCCGCTAAGGGACCTCGGAGCTAATTACGGCACCGCAAAATTGCGGTGCCGTAATTAGCGCCTTCCCCATTCCCATAGAGCCCTATGGGGCAGAAATGGGAATGGGGAAGGGCAATGGCGGAAGGGGGATTTACCGCCTCTCCAACCTTGGAATGGGGCGGTGAATCCCCCTTCCACCAAGGCGGTGCCGGTATTTTACCGGCATGAGCCATGGCGCTAACAGCGCCATGGCTCACCGCCTTCCGTGTAATGAGGCCCCATGTATGTTAGCATATTCCTTTGATAAATCTCTCAGTTGTCTTTATAAATCCTTAGCATTATTTAGAAATAAATCAATTAATTCCCCCAATGAAATTCACAGTACAAGTTGGTTAAAATTGGAAATTAACCCCCTTGTCCCTAGTGTCTTTCTTTAATAATCATAGTCATTATAGTATTGCCTCAAAAGAATTAGTCGCTGTGTAAATGGAAACCAAATTACCCGTGTATTGTGTGCATTACCCCACGAACACCTAACTTACATCTGTCCGATAAAAAAAAAAACCACCATAGTCCCATTGAAAGCAAACCCTTTTGCTAGCATCTTACCTGTTAGGTGTCTCTGTCCTTGTCCTTGAAAACCGATTTCCGGTTTTGAAAGCTAAACCCCTTCCTTAGCTACCTGTCATTGTGAATCTCGTGTAAAACTATTACCATTTTCTGTTTGTACGTTTCCTTTTGCATTTGCTTTCTCCCAAAACACGATTTTTCCTTTTCTTTCCTGGTTGCAGTGGTCTGCTCGTTAGTATCCTATAAGCTTCCATAGCTACTCAAGTGTAGCAACACATATTTCCTTTTATTCTGTCCCACAGCAGTTGTGAGTAGCCGTCTGAGTAATTATCAAAATCTGATTATGCTGTTTTGCTCCAGAAAACGGGTTTTCACTTTCTTTTCTGGCTTCCCATCTTGGGGTGGTGGGCTTTATTCCAAATCCGCTTTTTCTCTCTCTATCCTTACTCCTTGCCACTGTCTTCCATTCAAAGGAATTCAGTTAGCTGATGTTTGGGGGTGAGTGTTGCAGGGGGGAGTGCTAATAAACCTTAGTGCTATCACTTGATTAAAAACTGTTTCTTTCTTGTTTTGCCATTAAAGATCTGTGTTAAGTGTGATAGGATATCTGAACCAATTGTTCTGTAGGAATCATTGCATTTGTGTTGCCACGGCATGGTTCCTAGTCCATTGTGACATGGGGTATTTGTGAAGGTTGGGTTCGGGACGGGTTGGAGGCCTACTCAGAGAGAATCTGTAGCAATTAAAGATAGAAAGCCTTTTTATTGTGCAACACATTCATTGTCGGGGAAGGAGTCCCTGGCTGGAGTGTGCCGTGTAATAAACCGTGACACAGTCCCCTGCCTCTTTGCACTTACCCAGAGCCGCACTGCCCTGGCTGCACTTACTCAGAGCATTGCTGCCCTGATTGCACTTCCCCTTCCTTCTCCCTGGAACTTCCCCGCTCTCCCTGCACTTTTTTGCACTGTCGCACTTGCACAATCTGAATGACACAAGGCCTAGTAAGATCGTTTGACTTGTCCTCCCTCTGTCCCCCCCTGTCTTGTCGTGCCTAGAAACACTTGTGTACAGGTGCGTTCTAGATGGCATATCATGTCATACCTGATGGCCTATGTTTGCAGTCGCTTCCTGACATGTGGACTCCATGCTCAGCAACTGTTTGTGAATCTGAGGGAAGCCTGACTGGTGAAACATGGTTGCCTGCTAAATTAAGCCTGGTCACCACATATCTGTCAAGAACAGTATGTGACAGTTGACAGAATGCATATCTTCAGAACAAGGGACAGTGGGTACCCCCTGAAGAGGAACCGGCTCGGAGGGCAGAGGCGGTACAATGCAAGGTACACATACACTGGTGCCACCTGGCAGAGGTTCAAATGTCTCCACCCTTCTGTGGGAGTGCTCATGCCCAACCATCAGATGGTTTGTGTTATTCCTTCAGCAATGTTGCCATTTAATCCCACTTAGGGGTGTGTACATGAAAGCATTACAGAAGAGTTCTGACCTGCCGGTAACGGCACCCCCCACACAGTTTTGATGTTATCGACGGTGCCAGTGCTTCCGTCTTCCCACCCCCATGGAGTCCTATCGGACTCTACAGGAATGGGCAACAACATTTTCCAGGCACTGGAAAAGTGTTATGGTCCGGCGGCTCCTGAATGGTGTCTTCCTGCTCCCCTCTTCGAACAGTGCAGGAATGTTCTTCTCACCCTCCTTCTCTTCTTCATTCCTTCTCCCTAGCGTGCACGTGCGTCCATGCTCACACATGAGTCTCATCTAGGATTTTAGATGTCCACTGATGTGTCACGGAACAGCAGGACTAATAGTATGCAGTTTGCCGCCCACGTACACTCCTTCACAACAGACATATACCCCGGTCGCCCAGGCAGGTTTGAGGGCGTGCATGCCTTTCCAAAATTGGATGAGACTTTTGCATAGGGACCAATATATTCTGCAAAATTTGGAAAGTAAAAGTACTGCCATAAACCAGTAAGAAAGGTCAGTGGGTTGAGCGCTCGCTGCTGCAATGGGTGCGTGGTCTGCAGGTTGCAGGTTTGAATCCCAGCAAGGTCAACTCAGCCTTTCATCTTTCCGAGGTTGATAAATGAGTACCAACTTCGGTTGGGTGGTCTTTTTATGTAAATATGTTCTAGCACTTTGGCAGAAGCGCTGTATAAATAACCAACCTTCATCATCATTATCGCTATAACTTGGATGGATTTTGAGCAAAGGCTTGGCTCACCATAGTCTAGTCAAAAGCAAGCATCGCGAGGCTCCCTGGGTATATTTGAAAGCTAGTTTAAGTTTAAATGCTCCCTTAGAGTCCGCTGGAACATACACCATGAGCGAACGCTTAGATGACCACCAAATAAGATCCTGGAAGACCGTGAAGGCCCGGATTTGGAAAGATTTACATGTCTACACTTAAGTCCAGGGATGGAAGTGTAATATAAATCCTTGGTACGCTCTACCACTAGTTCGTTTGCTTTTTACAGAGCGTACCTTTAGTTCAAAGACTCAAGAAACACGCCCTTGACGCTCGTTCTTTCTCCTGAGCCAAATGCCTATGCCGCGGCGCGGAAGGGGCTAAGGGCGCAAGGGCTTAACATGGTAGAGGGGCGGAGCCCCACCTCCTTGAGAAGGAGCAGGAAGCGGGGCTCATTAGGATGGAGACCCTGCAGGAAGACGAAGTGTAGGGACAGGAAGGTTCCCTCCCTTGGTTAATCCCTTGATTGGCAACAGTTTCGGATTGGCCCCTCTGCGTTTCGGCCCATGTCTGGGCCGAAATCGTCCCTGGAGGGTGGGGGCCGGTTTCTGGCCATGCCTGGGCCGGTTTGGAACAAAAGAAAATAGAAAAAAAAGATATTATTTTTTTCGAATTTTTTTTTCTCCCTAAAAGCCTTTCATCCTTCTTAGGTCGATACATGAGTACCAACACAGGTTCGATGATATTGTATGCATATTTGTTCTATAAAAAAGAGCTTCAGCGTAAGTGCTATACAATAACATATTATCATTTGGCCTTAGACATCTGCTTGTATTCACAGTAATTTAGTGTACTTGGGGACAATGCTATTTGATGCCACTTCCTGTTTTGTCAAGGGTTGAAAGGCCGTGTTTCATCACTTCTCGGGATGTCACTTTGGGGTGGGGTCATATGACATCACTTGCAGTGATGTCATCAGAGGTCAAGGGTCGTGAGGCGAGGGGTGAGCCACTTTTTTTTGGGTGATCGGGCCTATTTCTTGTCCCAGTCCGACCCTGATTGGCGAGAAGAAATAACATTGCACCTCCAACAGGTGACATCAGGGGCCCTCTGTATAGGAGCTGCACAAGTGATGGGGTCTCTTTCTCAGATTCACCCTACTACTGCAAGTAAACTTTGTCCCACCCATCCACCCTAACATGCCCACATCGGCAGCTCCGGGAGGTTCAGGGAGTGAGACCCTGAAAGGCTTGGTAAATAGATGACGAGAAGAAAAAGAAAGCTGCCTGGCGATGAATAAAATGAAAAAAAAAGGAAAAGGGGGTGCTGATGAAGGAAGACTAAACAAAAGGTGCTGCCGGTCATCTGTGTTATTAAAATTAATGTGGTTTTGAATTTTGGTTGTAAATATGCAACAATAAACTGTGGCCTTATTTTGCCACAATAAAAATCTTGGTCTACCCCCAGTCATTTGTACAAAGGGAGCCACAGAGTAATTGCGGGGTGTGTTGATAGGGGGGAGGGCGGTCGATCAGTACCTGACCGCCTATGTTAATAGACTCGGCTCAGGCCGGACATTCAAGCACTGCCAGATTCCCGAATCACAGCGAGGCAGGCACACACACCGCGTCCGTAGCTCTGCAGGTCGTTAAGGTGCACAGGCTACAAACACATTTCTTTTATCAGTGGCAGAGGTTTTATATGCATGATGGAGGATTTCCAACTCAAAGAGCTCACAAAGCACCAGTTACCTCGCAAATCTGTGACCGAGTGACCAGCACACAGCGCCCATTTAAACATTTGCCTATATCCATCTTCACATGCAAAAAACAAAAGTTGCTTTAAGTCACTAATCAAATGTTTTCAACATCATGAATGACAATGAGCTGGAAGTTTGGGACAAATCATGTGCATAGCTCCCTTTGTTTGTTACACAACTTCTTTTAATGCATGTCTTAAATCACGTAAAGTACAGTGGGGTTAAGTAGACTTTTCAGGTTGGCATTACCTTGCATTCTGGGACTTGTAGTTTACCATTCAGGATGTGAAAATTAAAGCCACAATGATATCTGTTTGGCTTAACTTGCTGCTGTAAGGAGTTACATGTTGTCATGTAGCTTTATTGTGCAATTTGTGTTTTTTGTAAGTTAACTCTATAAGACATTATTACTGTAGACCTTGAAATCCAACATTTTGAGATAAAGTTTGTGTTCCTGGTCACAACCCCACACATGCCCCCCACATCCTCACTCGACACCCATACACCACCCCTCCCCCCACTGTTAGGGAGAATTCTCAACATGTGCTAATTTCCCCTACCTTTTGAGAGCCCCAGCAACTTTGCTGGATTTGTAGAATTCGATTTTCTTACCTGGGAAGAGGAGTGTGAGCCTTTTGTTCCCACTCTTCCATGTATTGTGTGTGTGTTTTACTTTTGTGTTCTTTGGTTATGGAGTTTTAAAAGCAACTCCAGTGGCAACATCTGTTTCTGTGTGTCATATATCACCTTCTGTGCAGTGGCACAGGAGTGTCTTTCAGACTCCCCAAGGTTTAAATACCTTCTCTGGGACTGACTACCGTCTCCCAGAGCATGTAAAGTTAAATTGGCTTTACTAGTCTTTTTAATTTTACTGACCCAGAACACACTATCTTCCTATAGAGTGCTGGAGGGGCTGTCTAGCTTCCCCTGAGTCAAAACACTCATGTAACAGTAAAATGTTACCTTTTCCTACTTTAAATGGCTGGTGGCAGTGGTTTAGATCAACTACCATGATTTTTCGCGACCGCTATTAACAGTAGCTAAAAATTGGGTCAGCCATGTTTTCCAATATGGCGCCCCAGACCTATCTGTAAAAACAGACCCCGGTCAACTTTTTTCACTATTTCTTTTAGGAAAGGTCCTTCTTGTGTTTGTCTCTGCGCGCCAAACCAGGTTTGGTCCCTTTGTTCATGCCCTCTGGCGGGCTTCAGTGCTGAAGCACTCCTCTGGTGCCAGAGTATCTGGGGTGGACAGGATGTGAGGGAGGTGCCCGAAACTCCCTGTGCTTAGTCTCCTAGGAAACCTGAATGCACTCTGGCTTGATTGGCTGGCTGACTGTCCAGCAAAGACAGCCACCCTGCTCGGTGAGTGACAGCCAGGCTCAATGAATGAGGGAAAACTGTTTAAAAGCAGGTCTCTGGGACTTGGAAGGGAGAGTCGACCACTGGAACGAAAGAACCAAAGACGAGCAGAAGGAAGAGGACTGCTGCAACTCCTGGATGACCGGTGAAGCCCTGCTGCAGGTCCAAATTGCCTGAAACTCCAATCGACAGAGAAGCCCTTTAAGGTTAACTTCTTCCCTTAAGTTTGGTGGGAACAACCAACTCGTAAGCCACCTGGACACCGTCCCCATTTGGTCAAATTTTCATCAGAGTGCTGTTGAAAACCAGATAGCCAAAGGGAAGGAAACCAGTTTGTGGTCATTAAAGCACTCACACTTTAAAGCGATGTCTTGCTAAAGCTTTTGGCCTCATCCCTGGGCAGTGCAGGAACCTCCCAACATCCTCCTTCTTGTCCCCACGACTGAAGTTCAGGAACTGCGAGATTGCTCGAATTGCCAGGAACAACTGCCTCAGCTACAGCTCTTCTTCAATTACAAGGTACTGTGCAAACGCAATCCGGAAATATTTTCGGCCATCGAGAAAGTGCGTGAAACTTTCCTCAACTTCGAAGGCTTGTCATTCCCTAAACATTCATCAAACTTTTCGCCTAGCCGAATTCTTTTAAAGTCGGTGGCAAAGACTTTACCGTTTCTACCAGAACTGTGCTATCCAATACAAAGACTCTGAACCATTGACTTTGGCACAGGCCTATGAGATGAATTGCTGGTTGTAGTTACTGAAACCCTTTGCCCTGGCTATGAATGCATTTGTGCTGTTGATTTGCATAACCTTGTCTTTATATCCCTTTTAAAAGTATATGAAGTGCCATTTTGCTCCCACTTCATTTTGGAGCTAAACTTGTTCATTTACTTGCCGGTTGCGTATTTGTGGTTTATTAGTGTGTGATATTGAGCTGCTTGTGCTAGTGTAATGTTTTACGACAAACTGTGTAAATAAATGTATATTTTTTTACCAAGAAACCTTGAGTAAGTGTATATTTGAATCACTGTCTTGGTCGGTCCTTTGTGTAACTTGTTCTACTGCTCACTTAAACTCTTCAGATAAGTCTGGCTGCTCAGCCATCACTACCACTTTACTGTGTAGTACAGGCTTGTACCAAAGGTGAAATTGTGCTTACACTTGTAGTCGTAATTGCATGTAGTGGTCCCAAAGGGTACTGCATGTTATTCTGCCTAACACCCACCATTTGTTCAACCATCCCACTCCCTCCTTTTTGGATGCAGAGTACCACTAATTCCTTGTTCCTCTTCTACCACGCTTAAGTCCCTAAAACTCCACATTCTTCATTTGGACACTGGAAAGACAGTTTGTATTGGTAACAACTATTGAAGGCAATGAAGGAAGGAAATGAATGCATAGAAGATGAATGCGCGGTGGGATATCTGGGCAGGAATCTTGCCATCCTTGGAGCTTCCTGGATCACGGCAAGAGTCAGTAGATCTATTACACCGAGTGATCAAAGAAACCCTTTATTTACTTTCAATATATTATATTGGGCACTGTATAGGCTGTCCGGCCTTGGCAGGGGCGAGGTACCGATGCATAAAAAGTGTTATTCAAGGGAAAGCTGACGATGCACATGCTTTTTGGGCAGCATTGAGTCTTTTCTTCCTTCACAAGCTAATCAGTTTTCAGATGCCTCGGAGGACAGCTCAGGGGCAACACGCTCGCCTTGGAAGCAAGACGACACGGAGCAGCACAGGCTCGATGCCTGGCTCCACGTTTACAAACCTCTGGGTATTAAGTGCGTTATAAATAACCTATCATATCATATCATGCCATCAAACTGGTGACAGTTGGCTAGAACCGATATGGGTCGATAATTGAATTGATATTATTAGCAAGAGATAGGTAGAAAGTCGACAGAAGAGCAGCAGTTACTGCCCCGTCTTATGGCGAATAACTGATTAAGCCAAATATCTACAGGTCTGATGATTTCAAGTAGCTCTGTATTGATAGGTTAGGGCACATATCTCCAAAAGTACAGAAGAGTTGATCATTTGAGCAGTTCACCTGGAGCCCCCCTCTTTCCTAATACTGGAATGAGGACATACATTATTAAAAAAACAAAAATAACTTGTACTGGAGAAATAAATGTCAATAAAGCCATGGAAGGCCTAAAATATTGCTCAAGTAATAAATACAAAACACCCAAAAAGTTATGGTGGGTTTAAAAAGATGTGAAGAAAACCTATCACCAGTGCACCAGAAATGCGAAAGTCGAAGAGTCCATTTGAGCCAAGTCACACATTCCACAATGCTACCTAGTAGCTACATCAGCAAGGAATTCTGGGAATGCAAATTAGGACAAATACATATGTTTGCGCAATTGAAATGTATTTTTCTTGGACTTTGACTTGTGTTCATTACTGGTCGTTCAAGACTGCTTGAACTCTATTTCCAACATCTGTCGGATGATTTCATATTTTACCATTCGCTATATATTTAGCCCTAAGGGATATGAAGATATATGGTTCATTACGGCCTTTTATCACCAATCAGGCAGGATTAGATCTATCCTCAGAAAACATTGGCCAGTCCTGTAGACAGATAGAGATCTAAAACAGGCCCTTTCCAGTCATCCATTGTTTACTTTATCTAAGGCACCCTCTTTGACCTCTATATTAGCATCCAATCAGATTCCCGGGTGTTATTCTCAGAAGAGTTGGTTGCCAATTTTGAATAACCCTAATGTCTTCTACTCTTGTAGAAAATGTAAAATGTGTAGTTTTGCATTGAAAGAAAGCAATATTGTCATGCCGGGGGGCAAAACATGGATTTACACACATAGGATTACTTGTGTATCTTATAGAATGTACCTATGGTTTGCAATATATATAGGCTCCACCATTGGCCCTCTGAAGCTTAGAATCCTACAACATTATTGAGCCATTAAACATACAGAATTAAACTATCCTATGGCAGTTCACTTTCTAGGACATCATAACAAAGATATCAGTTGCATGAGGTTTACAGGACCAGCACACATTCCCCAACATCTACGAGGAGGCAATAGACAATCAAAACTAAGGAAATTGGAGGCTAAACTCATTATTAGTTTTGAGACTCTTAAACCTCTAGACCTCAATGGGGATGAAGAACTTATTGTGTTCCTGACTTAAATGCCATTATTACATGAGCAGAATTGTTTAATCCATGCCACCTGTGGACAGTGTCTTAGAGCCTGAACTTTTAATATCAAATATTTATTGAACGTTTTCAGGAAATGTTATATTTTTCTGGTAAATGTAGTGTTGAATTATCTGATACATTTTTTGATGTATTTTTGATGAATTTTTGATGAATTTCTTGATGAATCTTTTGATGAATTTTGTGACTAGTTTTTGGATGAACGTATTGATGTAATTGTTCATGAATTCTGGGAAGACATTTTGATCAAGTTTGACCTTTTCAATCTGAATGCTGTACCATTGTTGCTCCTTTTACTTTTTCACTTACTGATTTTTTCATAAGAGTTAAAGACCTTCTTGTGGTTGTATTTTTATGATTTATTTTAAAATGTTTTTATTGGCATTTAAAACATACATGGACAGTTTGCGTCACATTGCATTGCTGCTGATTCAGAAGCGCACATATTTTACCAAATCAACATTTAACTTTAAACATACAAACAAACCAAACAAACAAAACCAAGGTCTTCAGCATCTGCTTCATAATTCATAAATCCTATTTTTATGATATAGGGTGACTACTATGAAACTGTAATTTATTTTCATTGTGATGTGTTTTTTGATCCTATGGTCAACATTTTAAAATTGGTTTAATTAAGTTATTAGCAAGATTTATCTTCTTGAATAGACCTCAATGCACTTGCACTTTTGATTGAATATTGACCTGCTACTGTCTTTGTTATCACGGCTTGCATATATTTATTATTACACTAGTAATTCAATTTATATACATTTTACAGTACTAGGTTTAGTGTTACTGATTAATAGTACTACACTATACGAGTCTCATTGAAATAGCACATCGTAACTGGGGAATGTCATTGTTAGCACTTTCCAGTTACCATGATCTCATATCCGTATACTCTGTCACATTCCCAGTTCATAGTACTTTTATAAGTTACGGACATTTCACCATGTTATATATGGGACATTTCTAGAGCAGTCCCCTACCACAATGATGCACGTTTGCACTTTAGAGGCTAATTAGAAATGACATTGAGGTCCTTTGTATACATACTGTATAATTATGCTCTAGCACTTTAGGTGTCTTGAATTGTTTTTGCCATGCCGCCATGCGTTTTGTCCTCATACGCACTCATTGTAGCAATTTTGAGGCATCCAGTTATGGAACAGACTTGGTGTTTATCCAGTAACTCATTGCACACTCAAATATTATAAATTGAGGCACTTGACCGTTATTTGCGCAATGGAAATACATTTTTGATGGATATTAACTTTGTGTTCATTACTGGTCGTTCAAGACTGCTTGAACTCTATTTCCAACATCTTTATAAATAGCCCTAAGGTATCAACTCTAGTCCAAGATGGCCGACCCCTAAGACCATCGTTACTCCATCTTTACATCAGTATCATATGACCTCCAAGTGAACAGATGTAAAAGTGTCCATAACTTTATTTAATTAAGCAAATGAAAACAAACACTGTATGACAGCCTGAGGAAGCCCGAGTAACGGGTGGAACGCGTGGCAATCTTTTTTGCTACCTTTGGGTAGTACTTTGCACTTGCCATGATTTCAAATTACAGTCCTACCATTCTGGGACTGCTGATTTTAATGCTTAAATAAGATTTTTTCTGTGTTTTGTAACCACTCCCCACGTGTGCACAGGTCATCTTTTGGCACGTATGCGTTTAGATCTTTTCATCTGGGTGGTATCAGCTTGGCACTGTTTTGTCTGCATAGACATATATAATATTTTTTTTTCAATGAAAATCTTGAGTTAATGATCAATTCAAGTAGGAAACGTATCGCAACAAACACCTGAAATTCAACGCATTAGGGAACTCAGGGCCGGTTCAATTCAGTGTGTTTGCCATTTTAAAGTAGGCCCAGTTGGAAGTTGCAACTTCTGTCAGTAAGAGCATAAGGCAGCATTTTGGAACTTCTGTTCTGTTAATCTAATTAGAGTTTATTCGTGTTTCCCCCAGCCAAGGTCTGAGGTGAAAAGGGAGGCCGAGCAGTAGGCAGGAACTGTGACCAGAGTACATTCCTGACAATTAGATTAGTGCCGGTTTACAAAAGTGGGCTCCCAACATTTATACAGAAAAAAGACATTAACACATGTGTGTGGAGAACGTAGGATCGTTGGGGGGGAAGTGCCTGGAAGTGGCATTCCCACCTGTGTTTGTTCTTCCTGAGGATATATATAACTTTCTGAACTGGAGTACGTATCAAAAATATATATATACATTTATTCAGTGTATTTTTACGCATTGGTGTATAGCATATAACATAACAACACAATAACGACAAATATAGTGAGGAACAGAGAAATACATGAAATAATCCAGAGCATTGTAGTAGGCACACTCTATATTAAGTACTAGTGTGGTTTTCCAAAAGGTTGAGATTCTGCAGGAAGTGGTTCGACCTTTGGACCTCTGTCTGTCTAGCCCACCTGCAGATTCAGTCATATTGCAGATTAGATTAGTGCAGCAGCTGTGAAGGACACATATGACTGAGAACAAGGCCTAGTGTTCAGGCATTGCCAATGCAGGGAAATAGGTTGGATTTATACTGCCCCCATTGTGAAGAGGCAACACCATTGGAACTGCAACACACACACTGAATGGAGCAAATAAATCTGAGAAATTAATTCCCAAGGGCAGTGCCTCAGCTGTGTTTTTTAATAACACCACCTGGTTTCCAAGAGAGATAGGGAATATGTGTGCTAGGGAAGCAACATGTTTTAAGATGGGAGTCGCAAGAAGTGTTGCTAAAGAGTACAGCTGCAAGGTCAAAGAAGCCCTACAGGAAAGGAAAGTCCATTGTTGTTGCAACAAGTTAGCTAAATGTAATTATCCAATAGGAACAAGCGATTGTCTGCTGACTCAACAATTGGGTCATTCACAGGGGGTTGTACTCAGGTGGGCACGGATGCTCCACTGACCAATAGGGTGATGAAATATAGGTGAGGTTTAGATTTTTGTTTAGGGGCTAGCCAATAGGAGGCAGGGTTTGACTTGTAGTTGACAAATGTTCCATATGTAGATCTCGTGGTTTGCAGCTATAAAACCTGTAACTGATATGGGCATTCCGAGGGTGTTTTCAGTTTTCAGTTTTCCAGTTCTACGGAGCTGGCTGACCTCCCGGCTGTATATGCATGTCATAAAACTTGCAAAACATGCACTCCTTCAAGACCCCGTTGATTATTTTTTATGGATCATTTTTCGGGCCTACCTACAAAAGGCATGCAAGATACTATATATATATATATATACATATATATATATATATATATATATATATCAGATAAGAAGGTTGGTATCCCGCAAGTAGGAAGGTAAAACAGAAACAAAAGGAAACAGGAAACAATGCCTCATCAATAAACTGTGCCTATATATATATATATATATATATATATTTATATATATAGGCACAGTTTATTGATGAGGCATTGTTTCCTTTTGTTTCTGTTTTACCTTCCTACTTGCGGGATACCAAGGATCTTTTACAGCACATTACCAATGCACCATGGGAGGATGGTTTTATTTTGGCGACCCTTGATGTCGTTTCGTTGTACACCTCCATTGATCATCAGGTGGGAGTGGGAACCTGCAAATATTTCTTGGATACCCGATCTCTTCATCATTTTCGACGTAGTTCTAGGATTTTGGACATGTTATCTTTTTGTCTGACCAACAATGTTTTCTTATTTGAGGGTTCCTTCTACCGGCAAGTGAGAGGTGCTGCTATGGGCAGTACCTTTGCCCTGTCGTACGCCAACTTGACGATGGGGTGGTGGGAGGCAACCTTCTTATCTGATTTGCTTCTATCCAGTATCCCCACCCAAATTGTTTCTTGGTGGCGATACATCGACGACATTTTTACAATTTGGAAGGGTACAGAAATTGACTGGCAATCATTCGTGAAGAGCATTAACACCAACACGGCCAATCTACGCTTTACTGAATGTCACAGCAGCATTGAAATTATTTATTAAGATGTTGTTGTAACCCTGGAAACGGCATTACATAAAAAAAACCTCCAACACAGGATTACCTCTACATGCCACCAGCTGTCACCCTGTGTCATGCAAAAAAAGTATTCCCTACAGTGAATTTATTTGCTACCGGAGGAACTGCACTGATCTTGCTTCCTTTGATTATAACTGTGCAAAGGCGGCTACTGGTTTTTTGAAGCAAGGTTATGATAAAATAACAATAGAAATGGCCTTTACCAGGGCACGTGGATTGTCCAGAAATAAACTTCAGGGTGGCATTAAGCTCTATAAGACTCTCACTAATGATGAACCTAGACTTACCATTTGCTTTGACAATGCCTCGACTGATGTTCGCAAAATTGTTGAACGGCACTGGCGTGTTCTCATTTCAGACAGTGATGTATGTCCTCTCTTATCCAAACGTCTCACCATCACTTACAAAAGGGTACCTTCACTGCGAGATAGGCTAGTTTCCAGCTTTTTGCCTCCCATCGATAAAAATCCTTCTGTGACCAATTGGCTCTCGGTCTCCCCGATAGGATTCACTAAATGACTTAAATGCAAAGCTTGTGCCCATGCCACTGTGCTAAAATCTTTTATACACCCTGTCACCAAACTGAATCAGGTTATTAGATATTCAATGAATTGTGACACCACATGTGTTGTTTATGTTCTTTCATGTCCCTGTACCAAGAGAATTGTGCAGCATCTCAGGGCTATTAAAAACTCTGACACCGCGTACCACATGGCTAAGCATTTTAAGCAGGAACATGAAAACGATTTTCACTTGCTCACATTTTTTGCAGTGGCACATATTCCCATCCATCTCAGAGGTGGTGATCGTGTTCTAAAACTGAGACAATTGGAACCAAGGTTTATTTTGGACTTCGACACTAAGTTTCCAAATGGTCACAATTTGGATGAGGAGCTTTATACCTTTTTGGGCACTTAATTCAGTTATGTCTCCTTGCTCCTCAATGTTTCTTCAATGTTTTTTCTTGTTTTTTACTACTTTTACACCAAAAATATTTCCTTTGTTTGTTTACTTCATATTTGAGGTATGCATTTTTTCCAGTAATGTTCTTTGCCTGTTTTGACCCACATTATGCCCTAATTTGATTATTTTCTTTTTAGGTCCACTGTGGGTTCTTTTGCTTGGCTATTTTTGTCCATGACTACATGGGGAATTAGCACCATGCCATCAATTTTGGTTTATATGTATAGTCCTGTTTTTTTCTCTTCCTTGGGTATTCTCACCTCATTGCATGTTACGATTTTAGTGCTCGTATCATTGTCTCTTGTTTCCTCATGGACATTTAGATTCGGCTACCACTTTTATGGCATTTTTTGTTCATCATTTCCTGCAGATTTTTCCATCTCATACCAGTGGTTATAGGTACTTTCTAATTGAGATCTATTACGGGTTTTTGGTGCTTTTCCTTTGGCTCTGTTATCATGTGGCTACATTCGTTATCATGTCTGCACTTTATCGCTGAGTTGCTTTATCCTGAATGCTATTGCACCTTTTCGATCAGTCTGGTCTTCAGGAGCATTGCTTTTCCAGTTGGCACTGATGCCATCCAGCTTTATGCCCTGGTTATTGACCGATATTTTAGTTACTGCGCTCGCATTTCCCGGGCTGCTTTATTCCATCGCTGGTATTTTCCGCCTCTATGGCAGCACTTTATCTACAGACTTGTTACTTTGATCATGTTTACATCCAGATGCTGCCAATCTTGCTTGCACTTTAGACTTTTACTGGATTCAGAAGCATTGTATTCTCTGTGTTTTCCATAGCAGACGCCAGCACTTGCTTAGTTAGTAGGCTCACTTCATTTCATTGCACCTTACGCACCATTAGTCCTATTATCAATTGACTTTGTGATATTTCCATTTCCATGCTTTTATGCTGTTTGAAAGCTGCAGCCCTGCAAGCCATTGCGGAGGTACTTTATTGTCTCAGCTTGCCATTTGCACCTTGCTTTTTACTTTATATTATGGAGAATGCCACTTTTAGTATCATTATTATGCTGTTTTTGCATTTCAAAGTATGAGTGCTCTCCTTGATTTTTTTGCAGTTTTATTACAAGCATGTATCTTTCTACGTTGACAGCTCTAGTTCAAAAACAATTATTTTTGTTTTGTCTGTGCATTTTGATTCATGCATACTGCTAGAGGCGCTCAGCTTTGTGCATTATTTCTGGTGAGCTGTCTTCTGTATAGCAAATTTTCATAAAATCTGCATGTCCTTATTATGTCATTCACACGCCCTTTATCAATATGTTAATTCAATGCAACCATTCTGTGTGCAATCAATGTGATGTCTGTGTGCAGCACTTTCTATTTTTGTTCTGCCTGGAATGGTCACATGTTTCCTTTTTTCAAATGGGTGCACTACGCACGCCATGCCTCTATTGTACTTTGGGGCATCTTGCATGTCATTTAATGTTGGCTCTGGCTATTACTTTACAAATTAACAATGAAATGCCAATTCTTTCATTTCTGCTTTTGTTGTGGGGGGCAACCAGTGACAAAGCAACAAAAAGCAACTGCAACACACTGTCAAAAAAGGTAGCAGGCGCTCCTCTCCAGAAAGAACATGGCATGATAACCTGTTGTGAGGTGAGAGTTTGCCTTGTTGGGCCTCATCAGTGAGGTGAAGCTGTGCCTCTCTGACCACAGTGAGCAGGGAGTCCACGTCTGGTTGCCCCCAGGAAACTCAGGGTGACCAACCCCAAGTTCCTTTCATAAATACAAAAAAGGTAGCAGGCGCCCCTCTCCAGAAAGAACATGGCATGATAACCTGTTGTGAGGTGAGAGTTTGCCTTGTTGGGCCTCATCAGTGAGGTGAAGCTGTGCCTCTCTGACCACAGTGAGCAGGGAGTCCACGTCTGGTTGCCCCCAGGAAACTCAGGGTGACCAACCCCAAGTTCCTTTCATAAATACTAAAAAGGTAGCAGGCGCCCCTCTCTCGAAAGAACAAGGCATGATAACCTGTTCAGTGGTTATTAACCACATTGAGAGTTCGCAGCCATTGCTTTTTGCTCACTGTACCTTCACAGATGGGAAATATCCATTTGCATATCAGTCTTTGTCCCGCCCACATGGGCAGTCCAGCACCGAAATGCTATGGCAATTCCTCTCTGAACAAGAGTACCGACAGCAACCCCTTACACGTGTTTCAGCCTTGTTGGGCCTCATCAGTGAGGTGAAGCTGCGCCTCTCTGAGCACAGTGAACAGGGAGTCCACGTCTGGGTTCCCCCAGATAACTCAGGGTGACCAACCCCAAGTTCCTTGCAAATATTTCAAAAAAGGTAGCAGGCGCTCCTCTCCAGAATGAACATGGCATGATAACCTGTTCTGTGGTTTTTTCGCACTCTAGAGTCCGCAGCCATTGCTTTTTGCTCACTTTACCTTTTACAGATGGGAAATAGCCATTTGCATATCAGTCTTTGTCCCGCCCACATGGGCAGTCCAGCACTGAAATGCTATGGCAATTCCTCTCTGAACAAGAGAACCGACAGCAACCCCAGACACGTGTTTCAGTCCTACTTGCTTCACTCTGGTTAGTTTGGCAGTTTATTTTTGTCATTTCTCACGTATTGTACCGCTTGATTCCATGTACAGCTCTTTGGTGTAAAGCGCTTTATAAAACTCAAATAAAATACAAATACAAGCAAACTTTGCCCGGGTGCAAAATATGCATTAAAAGAAGGGTCTGATTATGAGTTTGTTGGCATCTCAGCGGTAAATCCACCGAGGTGCCACCAAATGGATTTCCAGTTATCAGCACTGAAATGTACGTTTTTTGGGGGAATTACCTCTAGCATTTTGCTGGAGGTTTTTCCTCCACACCTACATGTGTCAAGGCGGCGTCATGGCACCACCACAGCTTTTGGCAATGCCGCTTAACAAAGTCATATGCTTTTTGCATTTGGACAATGTTTGCCCTGTTGTACTCACACCATTTCAATGCTTCTGTAATGCCATCCCATGCCACAATTTAAGCCACAAAGGTGCTTTATTAACACCTAGAAACCAGATGCAGGCAGATTTAATTAGTAGTTACGTTCTGACGCAATTAAAGGCTGTCACTTTGTTAAACATGTAACACATTACTGCCCGAGTAAAAGTGTGCCTTGCAATATTGGGGCATAATACAGGGACTGCCAGCCTCGGACTGGCCGCGTCGGTCGATCGGCCACTGGCCGATGACCTTTGGGACCTGGGGGCCAGTTTTCTCCTGAGGCCACCCCTGGGCCGTTTTTTTTTTGTAAGTGAAGTGTTTACAATCATTATCATTTTTGCATTGCAGACACATGTGTCTGCTGCTCTGCTGCTGTGAGCCTGCGCGCTGCGGGATGCGCGGCCCAAGTTGGGCCTTTTTTTGTTGTAGCTGTAACTGTAACTTAAGATTTGTGTGCCGCCCGCGCAGTGCTCACAGTGCTCAGCTCGCTTGGGGTGCCGGGCCTGAATTCCGAAAAGGAAACTGACACAACGCACGCTCTCCTCTCTCTCTCTCTCTCTCTGGGAGGCCACCGTCGCGGCACACCCAGCCTGGGGCAGGGCCCAGGAGAGCCTCAGCCTAGAGCTGCTGGCGGCAGCCGTGGTCCTCCTGACCTGGAGGGGCATATTCATCAAAGCAAGGTAAACAACACACATGCGTTGTTACCTTGCTTTGATGATTTGCAAATTGCAATGCATGCATGCAGAATCATGATGCATCATGCATGCGATATGCATCAGAATTATGTGCATATGTTAGAGGGCTGGCCAGCCACTGTGCAGCGGGGGGCCGGCGGGCTGCCCCACCCGCCCCCCGTGAGAACGTACAGTCAGTGTACGAAATACAAACAAACACTGTCTGCACTCAGACTGCACAGCAGGAGGTTGCTGGCTGGGCTGCGCTCCCTCTGGGCTCTGGCTCCTCTGCCCAAGGCCGCTGGTGGGCTGGGGGTGGGGCTGCCCAGCCCCCATCAGGTTCACACACAACAAGTTGCTTTCAACTTTCAGGAAGTGACAACAACGAATTGCCCTGCAATTTGCAGGTCAATTCGTTGTTGTCACTTCCTGAAAGTTGAAAGCAACTTGTGCCTGTGGGGGGCTGGGGCGGCGACAGTCTTAGACAGACTCTGTGCCGCCACAATCGGTGGACACGTGGGTGACTCACTCTCTGTGATATAGTGGGCCTCCTCCTGACCCTGGCATTATTTTTTAGCCACGAGTCAACGAGGCAGCCCACAGAGAGTCAGCCGAGTGGACTCGACGAAGACACTCCAGCTGGCAGCAGGCAGCAGGCCAGCAGACTAGTGGCCAGCGGCCGCCCACAGCCTGCCCTGGGCCTGGCCAGTGTCCTCTGAGCCCGCCCCCCCAGCAGCAGGCAGACTGAGGCTGAGCCGTGAGCACCCACTGTGTGCATCGAGACCTGACCTCCTGTCACACCAGGCTGCCACTAGTGCCACACGTTGGCGACGTCGCAGAAGTTGAAGTATCTACGGTGAGTGAGTGCCAGTGGGGAAATTAGCGCATTATTTATTTTATTCTGCACAAAGTCGCGCCACTACTTGTTGTGTTGTTGTTGTTAGAAATAGCCTTCTGGCCCTTTAGGGGCGATTTGCACACAAGTAGCGTTAGTCTCTGATTATGGAGTCAGTCCGAGTCAGTGGTGACGACAGTGTGGTTGGACTGGACTGGAAGCCGGATTTGATGTCAGCAATATGAGTAACTGGGTACAGCCAGCCAGGTGACATCACGATAAGCCATCAAAGGTGCAGCGTTTGCAAAGGGTCGTGTGTACATGCAGGGATGGGGCATACAAGGGAGGGGGGTGCCCCACCTCAGTGTGAGGCTTGGAGCCCTCTCCCCTGTTTGCAACCAGGATCTTAGTTTCATACC
Organism: Ambystoma mexicanum; assembly: GCF_040938575.1. Taxonomy (NCBI): domain Eukaryota; kingdom Metazoa; phylum Chordata; class Amphibia; order Caudata; family Ambystomatidae; genus Ambystoma; species Ambystoma mexicanum. The sequence goes on from NC_090928.1 coordinate 1,259,763,170, forward strand.
AGTTTCTGATGGCCCGAAGGGTATAGAGCCTTCCAATTAAAAGTTGGACGGGCCGAGTTATTGTCAAGAGGTCTTTTGATTGCAGTTGGCCAGGCTGCAAGCCTCCCACAACCATTGTGGTGTCTCCCAGCGGTCTCAAAACCTGCCCTCAAGAGGTTGGGCAATTTAACCATCAACTATTGGACCTGTATGTGGCACCGCCTAGGGTGACAGGCGATGCCAAGAGAGGGGGTGGGGGGCGGATTGTGCGTGGGAACAGTTCCAGTATTTGTTGTACACTTTGGCCACTGAACCAAACCAATCTTAGTCTAGACAAATAAAAAACGGCAGAATTGCAATGTTGAATTAGCACCCTGCATGCATAGGTTAGGCAATCACAGCAGGGGTGGGTGGCATGGACATTCGACGCCATCTCTCACCTGCACGATATTACCCCGGAGCACTGCTCTACCCAGCTTGACTGCCCCTAGCTAGGCTCCCAGTCTACTGTCTCACAGGCTATTAGAGAGCGAGAGTGCCAGTGTGTGCCTTCCCTCCGATACCAGCCTGCTGGTCTCCCCATGGGGTGGTCATGCACGGGCGCTAGGTTATTAAAGTGGCCCTGCTCATGCCATGCAGACAGCAGGTCGTTACTATGCCAGTACCCGGCTGCCTTTTCTTCCACAGTACATATACCCTACATGTTCTAGATAGCATATGGTTTGCGGATTTGATGTGGTTGTGCATATGCCCCCAGCAGCCTCTTTACAGGCAAGGGAGACAAGGCGTGGACTCAGTGATCGAAGTAAGCGGGAGCGGTGTGTTCCACTACTTCCATTTTTTTCTGTTTACCATTCCTCAACTTTCCATGACCATATTCACCAATCCATACAGAGAGAGGATGTGTCTATTCATGTCCGTGTGAATAGGAGCCTTAGTTACTAGGCATTTACACTATGCAACTCCTGGTCACGTTGCACTGTGCATCTGCATAGCCCCTCCCCTGCCGAGACCATAGCCCCCCTATTTTCTGTGGTACACATCTATCACTGGCCAACTACTCATGTTGCGAAAAGCTAGGGAGCGCTTGAGCTGGTCAAGATGAGGTGCACTGCAGACGTGGATACGCCCCTTTGTCCATCCAGTTTAGTCCTAGAATAGACTGTCAGTAACTTACAGTAAGAGCATGTTGAACTTGTGTTTTTGCAGGTACTTTGTACCCTTTCTTGAAACTGTGAAATTAAGTGTGCACCTCTACACACATCCTTTTCTTTCATGCAGGCTGCATTCCAAGAAGCCTTTGTACGTAGTATGCATCGATTTCTGCTTTTTGGCAGGTGTGTGCTCCCTTTGCTGTGCTTTACGTGGGGTAAGAAAATGAGGGGGGCCCTCCTTTTGGGGCATGGCTTGCATGATGGGCGTGGTCTAAGACTTGATGGGCATGTCCTAAAGACAAACATCTAAAAATGTTGTGGCCTACATATCACAGACTGCTTGCCACATTCCTTAAAGTATACCAAATCAAAGCTAAGCATGCTATAATGCACACAATACCCTCACAGCCCACTGCTGGCATATACCCTCACAGCCCACTGCTGGCATACTGTGCCTATAGTGCAGCCCACTGCTGGCATACTGTGCCTATAGTGCACACACTACCCTCAAAGCCCACTGCTGGCATACTGTGCCTATAGTGCACACAATACCCTCACAGCCCACTGCTGGCATACTGCGCCTATAGTGCACACACTACCCTCACAACCCACCGTTGGCATACTGCGCCTATAGTGCACACACTACCCTCAAAGCCCACTGCTGGCATACTGCGCCTATAGTGCACACAATACCCTCACAGCCCACTGCTGGCATACTGCGCCTATAGTGCACACAATACCCTCACAGCCCACTGCTGGCATACTGCGCCTATAGTGCACATAATACCCTCACAGCCCACTGCTGGCATACTGCGCCTATAGTGCACACAATACCCTCACAGCCCACTGCTGGCATACTGCGCCCATAGTGCACACAATACCCTCACAGCCCACTGCTGGCATACTGCGCCTATAGTGCACACACTACGCTCAAAGCCCACTGCTGGCATACTGCGCCTATAGTGCACACACTACCATCACAGCCCACTGCTGGCATACTGCGCCTATAGTGCACACACTACGCTCAAAGCCCACTGCTGGCATACTGCGCCTATAGTGCACACACTACCATCACAGCCCACTGCTGGCATACTGCGCCTATAGTGCACACACTACCATCACAGCCCACTGCTGGCATACTGCGCCTATAGTGCACACACTACGCTCAAAGCCCACTGCTGGCATACTGTGCCTATAGTGCACACACTACGCTCAAAGGCCACTGCTGGCATACTGTGCCTATAGTGCACACACTACCATCACAGCCCACTGCTGGCATACTGCGCCTATAGTGCACACACTACCATCACAGCCCACTGCTGCATACTGCGCCTATAGTGCACACACTACCATCACAGCCCACTGCTGCATACTGCGCCTATAGTGCACACACTACGCTCAAAGCCCACTGCTGGCATACTGCGCCTATAGTGCACACAATACCCTCACAGCCCACTGCTGGCATAGTGCGCCAATAGTGCACACACTACCATCACAGCCCACTGCTGCATACTGCGCCTATAGTGCACACACTACGCTCAAAGCCCACTGCTGGCATACTGCGCCTATAGTGCACACAATACGCTCACAGCCCACTGCTGGCATAGTGCGCCTATAGTGCACACACTACCATCACAGCCCACTGCTGGCATACTGCGCCTATAGTGCACACACTACCATCACAGCCCACTGCTGGCATACGGCGCCTATAGTGCACACACTACCATCACAGCCCACTGCTGGCATACTGTGCCTATAGTGCACACACTACGCTCAAAGCCCACTGCTGGCATACTGTGCCTATAGTGCACACACTACGCTCAAAGGCCACTGCTGGCATACTGTGCCTTTAGTGCACACACTACCATCACAGCCCACTGCTGGCATACTGCGCCTATAGTGCACACACTACCATCACAGCCCACTGCTGGCATACTGCGCCTATAGAGCACACACTACCCTCACAGCCCACTGCTGGCATACTGCGCCTATAGTGCACACACTACCCTCACAGCCCACTGCTGGCATACTGTGCCTATAGTGCACACACTACCATCACAGCCCACTGCTGGCATACTGCGCCTATAGTGCACACACTACCATCACAGCCCACTGCTGGCATACTGCGCCTATAGTGCACACACTACGCTCAAAGGCCACTGCTGGCATAATGTGCCTATAGTGCACACACTACCCTCACAGCCCACTGCTGGCATACTGCGCCTATAGTGCACACACTACTCTCACAGCCCACTGCTGGCATACTGCGCCTATACTGCACACACTACCATCACAGCCCACTGCTGGCATAATGTGCCTATACTGCACACACTACCCTCAAAGCCCACTGCTGCCATACTGTGCCTATAGTGCACACACTACGCTCAAAGCCCACTGCTGGCATGCTTTGCCTATAGTGCACACAATACCTTCACAGCCCAGTGGCATACTGTGCCTATAGTGCACACACTACCCTCACAGCCCACTGCTGGCAAACTGTGCCCATAGTGCACACACAGCTGGTCTGATAGAGTGATAGCACATTAGCACGAGTAGAGCACTCGCTTTGACATCTGTGCGAAGCCTGCTGACGCAGGTTTGATTCCCGGCGGGGCCAAACTCAGCCTTTCATCCTTCCGAGGTCGATATATGAGCACCACACACCGTGGGAAATAAGCAGTGCTCAGATACCTGAGGGTTTGTAGCGCTATAAAAAAAAAAGAACAAACAAACTACCGTCACAGCCCACTGCTGGCATACTGTGTCTAAAGTGCACACAATACCTTCACAGCCCTCTGCTGGCATACTGTGCCTATAGTGCACACACTACCCTCACGGCCCACTGCTGGCATACTGTGCCTATAGTGCACACACTACCCTCACAGCCCACTGCTGGCATACTGTGCCTATAGTGCACACACTACCCTCACGGCCCACTGCTGGCATACTGTGCCTATAGTGCACACACTACCCTCACAGCCCACTGCTGGCATACTGTGTCTAAAGTGCACACAATACCTTCACGGCCCTCTGCTGGCATACTGTGCCTATAGTGCACACACTACGCTCACAGCCCACTGCTGGCATACTGTGCCTATAGTGCACACACTACCCTCACAGCCCACTGCTGGCATAATGTGCCTATAGTGCACACACTACCCTCACAGCCCACTGCTGGCATACTGTGCCTAAAGTGCACACAATACCTTCACAGCCCACTGCTGGCATACTGTGCCTATAGTGCACACACTACCCTCACAGCCCACTGCTGGCATACTGTGCCTAAAGTGCACACAATACCTTCACAGCCCTCTGCTGGCATACTGTGCCTATAGTGCACACACTACCCTCACAGCCCACTGCTGGCATACTGTGTCTAAAGTGCACACAATACCTTCACAGCCCTCTGCTGGCATACTGTGCCTATAGTGCACACACTACCCTCACAGCCCACTGCTGGCATACTGTGCCTATAGTGCACACACTACCCTCACAGCCCACTGCTGGCATACTGTGTCTAAAGTGCACACAATACCTTCACAGCCCTCTGCTGGCATACTGTGCCTATAGTGCACACACTACCTTCACAGCCCTCTGCTGGCATACTGCGCCTATAGTGCACACAATACCCTCACAGCCCACTGCTGGCATACTGCGCCTATAGTGCACACACTACCCTCACAGCCCACTGCTGCATATTGCGCCTATAGTGCACACACTACCATCACAGCCCACTGCTGGCATAATGTGCCTATAGTGCACACAATACCCTCACAGCCCACTGCTGGCATACTGCGTCTAAAGTGCACACAATACCTTCACAGCCCACTGCTGGCATACTGTGCCTATAGTGCACACACTACCCTCACAGCCCACTGCTGGCATACTGTGTCTAAAGTGCACACAATACCTTCACAGCCCACTGCTGGCATACTGTGCCTATAGTGCACACACTACCCTCACAGCCCACTGCTGGCATACTGTGCCTAAAGTGCACACAATACCTTCACAGCCCTCTGCTGGCATACTGTGCCTATAGTGCACACACTACCCTCACAGCCCACTGCTGGCATACTGTGTCTAAAGTGCACACAATACCTTCACAGCCCTCTGCTGGCATACTGTGCCTATAGTGCACACACTACCCTCACAGCCCTCTGCTGGCATACTGTGCCTATAGTGCACACACTACGCTCACAGCCCACTGCTGGCATACTGTGCCTATAGTGCACACACTACCCTCACAGCCCACTGCTGGCATACTGTGCCTATAGTGCACACACTACGCTCACAGCCCACTGCTGGCATACTGTGCCTATAGTGCACACACTACCCTCACAGCCCACTGCTGGCATACTGTGCCTATAGTGCACACACTACCCTCACAGCCCACTGCTGGCATACTGTGTCTAAAGTGCACACAATACCTTCACAGCCCTCTGCTGGCATACTGTGCCTATAGTGCACACACTACCCTCACACCCCACTGCTGGCATACTGCGCCTATAGTGCACACAATACCCTCACAGCCCACTGCTGGCATACTGCGCCTATAGTGCACACACTACCATCACAGCCCACTGCTGCATACTGCGCCTATAGTGCACACACTACCATCACAGCCCACTGCTGGCATACTGCGCCTATAGTGCACACACTACCATCACAGCCCACTGCTGCATACTGCGCCTATAGTGCACACACTACCATCACAGCCCACTGCTGGCATACTGCGCCTATAGTGCACACACTACGCTCACAGCCCACTGCTGGCATACTGCGCCTATAGTGCACACACTACCCTCACAGCCCACTGCTGGCATACTGTGCCTATAGTGCACACACTACCCTCACAGCCCACTGCTGGCATACTGCGCCTATAGTGCACACACTACCCTCACAGCCCACTGCTGGCATACTGCGTCTAAAGTGCACACAATACCTTCACAGCCCTCTGCTGGCATACTGTGCCTATAGTGCACACACTACCCTCACACCCCACTGCTGGCATACTGCGCCTATAGTGCACACAATACCCTCACAGCCCACTGCTGGCATACTGCGCCTATAGTGCACACACTACCCTCACAGCCCACTGCTGCATACTGCGCCTATAGTGCACACACTACCATCACAGCCCACTGCTGGCATACTGCGCCTATAGTGCACACACTACCCTCACAGCCCACTGCTGGCATACTGCGCCTATAGTGCACACACTACCCTCACAGCCCACTGCTGGCATACTGCGCCTATAGTGCACACACTACCATCACAGCCCACTGCTGGCATACTGCGCCTATAGTGCACACACTGCTGGCATACTGCGCCTATAGTGCACACACTACCCTCACAGCCCACTGCTGGCATACTGCGCCTATAGTGCACACACTACCATCACAGCCCACTGCTGGCATACTGCGCCTATAGTGCACACACTACCCTCACAGCCCACTGCTGGCATACTGCGCCTATAGTGCACACACTACCATCACAGCCCACTGCTGGCATACTGCGCCTATAGTGCACACACTACCCTCACAGCCCACTGCTGGCATACTGCGCCTATAGTGCACACACTACCCTCACAGCCCACTGCTGGCATACTGCGCCTATAGTGCACACACTACCCTCACAGCCCACTGCTGGCATACTGCGCCTATAGTGCACACACTACCCTCACACCCCACTACTAGTTCACTTTGGTCAGGTCATACACATATCTTACCTTGCAAGTAACCTCCATGTATAACTGTCTCGTTTTTTCAGAGTAAAGGGGGAGGTCATTTTTCGAAATATTGCATTCTTCCATTAATGTTTTCATTAGCGCCTAGAGGCTGCATGGCAACATAGAAAAGCTACATTGGGTGTTTTTTCCGTGGGCACATTTCAAATTGAAAGGGGGACTCTTGTCTTCTAAGTGCTGCATTCCTTGTTTACGTGTTTTCCCTAGTGTACCCTTTGCTTCTGCAATTCAGGGAAACCGAATCGGGATAATTTACTACAATCAAAGGCTGCATTTCCTAAAACAGCCAACAGATGTCCTCACAAGATGTATGTAGGACGGTAAAATTACTATCTTGTGAATGGAACTCAGTAATGCAGTATTTATCTAGGGAGCAACTTGCAAAAAATGATGTTCCTTTACTTTTTAAATTATCCGGATAAACGTTTGCCTGTGGTAAGGTCCTTACAGAGGCAAACATGTATCTGTACCCTTTGCTCGTGCAATTCAGGGAAACTGAATCAGAATAATGTACCTGTCAATCAAAGGCTGCAGTTCCTAGGACCACCAACTGATGTCCTGCAAAGGAACTTGGAATGCAGGCCGCATATCCACCGATCTTATTGATTTTAAAAAGTAAACAGATTTGTTTTCCAATTTCCTACATATATCTGTGCATGATTTGAACCCAAATAGATCGGAACACAGGTTCTGTCACTGTGCCTTCATCGTTTTACACAGCGCCTGTGTTATATTGTGGGAGGAGCCTTGCATGAACAGTTTGCGCATGCACCAAGCAATATATCTGCATACCTAAAACATTTGCCAAATCCCAAACACTTTTCTTCCCTTCTGATGTATACGAAGACTCGTTTTTAGTGTTTATGGAGGTCGAAAATGGACACAACCTTGTACTCAAATGTAGATTTATCTTTAGTAGTTGGTCAAGAATGTTACAAAATCACACCATACCCCTTTAGAGATTATAACATTTGAAGTAGACTTTGTGCAAGCCTTGTTTTACAGTGTGTCTGGCACACATTTCCTGCAGCTGTGATTGACAGAAGTGCCGGCCGGCGGCCAGTCACAACATTGCGCAAATTGCAGTTTTCTTGACGCTGTGACTGGTTGGCATTTCTGTCAGTCACAGCTGCCTGACTTGATGATGGCTGGCAGACGCTGTCCTGTGGCATGGTGGACCATGGTGAACAAAAGGAATGTTATCACTTTCTCAAGCGTTTACACAAAACATAACAACATGCAACAGACACATGAACCCTCCATAAGTAGCATTTTCTGGAAAGTCGCGAATTGATGCAATTCACGGATGATGGTTTGAGGGCCACTTTTTTTTGAGGTGAGGGGTGGGCCACTTTTCTGAGGCGAGGGGTGGGCCACTTTTGTTTTTGGTGTCCGGGCCTATTTCTTGTCCCAGTCCGACCCTGGGGACTGCTCTAGCCAATAGCGTTCAATATCCATGTTCTAATTCATCTTTTATAAAGCGCTTAATAGCGGAGACCAGCCTCTAAGCGCGGGACCGGGATTCGAACCTGTGTTGCCCCGGCCCTTGCTTCCAAGACCGTACGCATTGCCACTGAGCTACCCTCTCAGCCCACGTGCAGCTTCCCTTGCATCTTATTGACACTCTAGGATTCACCTGAGTGCAGATGCACCGATGTCTCTGGGAATGTGTGCAGACCGAGCCTGGGTGTCTCACGGCAGTGTGAATGAGTGGGTGGATGAGAGGCCGCTAGTTTCAGCTTATTTACTAGTCTAAAACGGCCATCAAGTGAGTAGGGTAACACATCTCGGGTTGATTCTTGAGTCAAGCCTGGCTCTAGCCCTGCCGCGCCCCCAGATACAGGGCATGGTGAAGGCTGCGTCCTCCCACTTCAGCCACTTAAGTCAGTCATCAGTTTAAGAGATGTAGCACTGCTGGTGGGGCACTTGCCACCTCCCGCCGGCGTCACTGAAAGGGTGGGGCACTTGCACCCTCCCGCCTGGGTTACAGCAAGGGTGGGGCACTTGCCACCTCCCGCCTGGGTCACTGCAAGGGTGGGACACTTGCCACCTCCCGCCTGGGTCACTGCAAGGGTGGGGCACTTGCCACCGCCCGCCTGCGTCACTGCAAGGATGGGCACTTGCCACCTCCCGCCGGCGTCACTGAAAGGGTGGGGCCTGCGTCACTGCAAGGGTGGGACACTTGCACCCTCCCGCCGGTGTCACTGAAAGGGTGGGGCACTTGCACCCTGCCGTCTGGGTTACAGCAAGGGTGGGGCACTTGCCACCTCCCGCCTGGGTCACTGCAAGGGTGGGGCACTTGCTACCTCCCGCCTGGGTTATTGCAAGGGTGGGGCACTTGCACCCTCCCACCTGGCTTACAGCAAGGGTGGGGCACTTGCCACCTCCCGTCGGCGTCACTGCAAGGGTGGGGCACTTGCCACCTCCCGCCTGCTTCACTGCAAGGGTGGGCACTTGCCACCTCCCGCCTGGGTCACTGTTAGGGAGAATTCTCTGTTTAGGCTGAATTTCCTAACCTAGTGAGTCCCCCAGCAGCTTTGCTGGATTTCTGGAGTTTTTTTTTTCATCCTGCCAAGAGTGAGACTCTTTTTCCCCCACTCTTGGACATGATTTGTGGTATTTCTTTGAATGTTAATGTGTTCTATGGGCTATGGGGTCTTTTACTCCATAGGGTCTCATGTGTTTTGCTATGTGTGTTACACCGCACCCTCCGTGCCGTAACACTGGGGTGTCCTAGGTAACCCCCACCATAGACTCCATACCCTGGGACTGACTACTGTCTCCCAGGGCATGTAAAGTCACCATTGGCTAACAGAACTAGTACAAACCATCCTATTGTGGACGTACTGGTAGGGGTAATTCGATTACCCCTGGGTCTGTTGTTCGAGGGGGCACTGTCCCGTCCCCCCTCGTCGGGTTTTGGCTGGTGGCAGTGGATACTACTTTTTATATTCGACCCCAAATATATTCCTATGGGATTCTTCCCATTGTTCAAGGCTAATACTTTTTCACATTAGTCTCTAACATACCGCCGGTTTATTTGTCTTAAATAAATTCACCGGTTGATATTTTCTGCCAGAACTCAGTTTTTTAAAATGGCGTATGTGTTCGCCTCTGTAACTGCAAAACCAAAGGTTGAGTCCTGTGTTCCACTTTTTGGCAGGCTTCTACACAGAAGCCTCCAAAATTGGTGCCATTCTGTCTGGGTACCACAGGGGGTGCGGGAGGGGGTTTAGGAAACCTGGACTGAGTTGCCTTGGCAACTCAGGTCGCACTCTTGTGTGATTGGCCCAAGTGGTGAGCCGCCCCGCTCACCACTTAGCATGTTTGATAGACAGCTAGGCTGAATGAATGGGGGCTTTCTGCATAAAAGCAGGGCTTTTGGGACTGGAACATCAGAAGTTGCCACAGGACCTAAAGAATCCGACGAGGGTAAAGCTGAGCCGACCTGCAATGACGACACCTCCGGTGGAGCCCTGCTGAACCGACTCATCACTTCCCAACGACAGAGGAGATCTCCCTGCTGGAGAGTCTTCTTCCCCTGACTGGTGGGAACAACCAGTCCCTTGCTTTTTCTTCGCTTCCAGGACATCTAGTGGTCAAATTGCCCGTGCTGAGCACCCCGGCAACGGATAGCCACTAACCACTGTACCGCGACCAAAAGGTGGTGCCTTGTGACGGAGCACTCCGCGGCTGGTCTCTTCCCTGGTGGTGCAACGATCTTCGCTTTCCTCTACGACGAGATCATCTCTTCTTCTGGCAAAGTCCCGACTTGCATCCACCACCAGGAACAACTGCCCCGCCGGAGCTGTCTCTTCACTTTCAAGGTACTGTGTCCGCCTGGCTTCCCTTGTGACGGTTAGCGTGAGGTGTCTTAAATCCTTACCTTTCCACTGGGTCGCCTCCATACCTTCTTAACTTTTTGTTCTAAAACTGGTCCAACCTTTCTGTGACATTTTGCTACAAAGGCTTGAAGTGCATTTCCACTGTGGTACTGTTGGGACATACCGCCTTGCCTCTCTCCGAGTGGGCCTGGCCTCTGAACTTTGTGATCTACAGTAGACCCTGCCTTGCTTGCCTTGCATTTCCTTCGTAAAAGTGTTGGTACTGAGTTGGTTTCATACCCTGCCTTTTTCTCTCCCTTTCTAAACAAATATTAGAGTGCCATCTGGGTTAAAGCATTCACCTCTGTCTGCAAATAAGTGGTGCCGTTGAACTTGTCGAAATATTGTTAGGGGATTTATATATACTTATAGTAACTGTGATTGAAGTTGTTTGCCATATTAGTGCCAGTGTGTTTTTCATAGATGTGTTTTTAAATAAATAATTATATATCTTTACACCCAAGCTCTGATCAGTGTCTGCTTGCTCTACTGTGTGAATTGCCCTATCTTGTATACTCCAAATACTGCCTAGCTCATCTTGAGAGAAGTCTGACTGCTCAGCCACAGCTACCAGGTAAATCTGGGTGGTACAGACTGCTACCAATTGGGTTTACCGCTAACTCCTGTAGTCTTAAACTTTTTGCAGTGGTCCCAGAGGGAACTGCACAGGTTTCTGCTTAACAGTCACTGCAAGGGTGGGGCACTTGCCACCTCCCGCCTGCGTCACTGCAAGGGTGGGGCACTTGCACCCTCCCGCCTGGGTTACAGCAAGGGTGGGGCACTTGCCATCTCCCGCCGGCGTCACTGCAAGGGTGGGGCACTTGCCACCGCCCGCCGGCGTCACTGCAAGGGTGGGGCACTTGCCACCTCCCGCCTGCGTCACTGCAAGGGTGGGGCACTTGCCACCTCCCGCCTGCGTCACTGCAAGGGTGGGGCACTTGCCACCTCCCGCCGGTGTCACTGCAAGGGTGGGGCACTTGCCACCTCTTGCCTGGGTTACAGCAAGGGTGGGGCACTTTCCACCTCCCGCCTGGGTTACAGCACGGGTGGGGCACTTGCCACCTCCCGCCGGCGTCACTGCAAGGGTGGGGCACTTGCCACCTCCCGCCGGCATCACTGCAAGGGTGGGGCACTTGCACCCTCCCGCCTGGGTTACAGCACGGGTGGGGCACTTGCCACCTCCCGCCGGCGTCACTGCAAGGGTGGGGCACTTGCCACCTCCCGCCGGCATCACTGCAAGGGTGGGGCACTTGCCACCTCCCGTCTGGGTCACTGCAAGGGTGGGGCACTTGCCACCTCCCGCCTGGGTTACTGCAAGGGTGGGATACTTGCCACCTCCCGCCTGGGTTACTGCAAGGGTGGGACACTTGCCACCTCCCGTCTGGGTTATTGCAAGGGTGGGGCACTGCCACCTCCTGCCTGCGTCACTGCAAGGGTGGGACACTTGCCACCTCCTGTCTGGGTTATTGCAAGGGTGGGGCACTGCCACCTGCTGCCTGTGTCACTGCAAGGGTGGGGCACTGCCTCCTCCTGCTTGCGTCACTGCAAGGGTGGGACACTTGCCACCTCCCACATGGGTTATTGCAGGGTGGGCACTCGCCACCTCCCGCCTGCGTCACTGCAAGGGTGGGGCACTTGCCACCTCTTACCTGGGTTACAGCAAGGGTGGGGCACTTGCCACCTCCCGCCTGGGTTACAGCAAGGGTGGGGCACTTGCCAGCTCCCGCCGGCGTCACTGCAAGGGTGGACCACTTGGCACCTCTTGCCTGGGTTACAGCAAGGGTGGGGCACTTGCCACCTCCCGCCGGCATCACTGGAAGGGTGGGGCACTTGCCACCTCCCGCCTGGTTATTGCAAGTGTGGGGCACTTGCCACCTCCCGCCAGGTTATTGCAAGAGTGGGGCACTTGCCATCTCCCGCCTGGGTTACAGCAAGCGTGGGGCACTTGCCACCTCCTGCTGGGTTATTGCAAGGGTGGGCACTTGCCACCTCCCGCCTGGGTTACTGCAATGGTGGGGCACTTGCCACCTCCCCCTGGGTTACAGCAAGGGTGGGGCACTTGCCATCTCCCGCCGGGTTATTGCAAGGGTGGGGCACTTGCCACCTCCCGCCTGGGTCACTGCAAGGGTGGGACACTTGCCACCTCCCGCCGGCGTCACTGCAAGGGTGGGGCACTTGCCACCTCCCGCCTGGGTCACTGCAATGGTGGGGCACTTGCCACCTCCTCTCGGCGTCACTGCAAGGGTGGGGCACTTGCCACCTCCCGCCTGGGTCACTGCAAGGGTGGGGCACTTGCCACCTCCCGCCGGCGTCACTGCAAGGGTGGGGCACTTGCCACCTCCCGCCTGCGTCACTGCAAGGGTGGGGCACTTGCCACCTCCCGCCTGGGTTACAGCAAGGGTGGGGCACTTGCCACCTCCCGCCGGCGTCACTGCAAGGGTGGGGCACTTGCCACCTCCCCCCGGGTTATTGCAAGGGTGGAGCACTTGCCACCTCCCGCTTGCGTCACTGCAAGGGTGGGGCACTTGCCACCTCTTGCCTGGGTTACAGCAAGGATGGGAAACTTGCCACCTCCCGCCGGCGTCACTGCAAGGGTGGGGCACTTGCCACCTCCTGCTGCGTCACTGCAAGGGTGGGGCACTTGCCACCTCCCGCGTGGGTTACAGCAAGGGTGGGGCACTTGCCACCTCCCGCCTGCGTCACTGCAAGGGTGGAGCACTTGCCACGTCCCGCCTGCCTCACTGCAAGTGTGGGGCACTTGCCACCTCCCGCCTGTGTTACAGCAAGGGTGCGGCACTTGCCACCTCCCGCCAGCGTCACTGCAAGGGTGGTGCACTTGCCACCTCCCGCTGGGTTATTGCAAGGGTGGGGCACTTGCCACCTCCCGCCTGGGTTACAGCAAGGGTGGGGCACTTGCCACCTCCCGCCGGCGTCACTGCAAGGGTGGGGCACTTGCCACCTCCCCCCGGGTTATTGCAAGGGTGGAGCACTTGCCACCTTCCACCCGCGTCACTGCAAGGGTGGGGCACTCGCCACCTCCCGCCTGCGTCACTGCAAGGGTGGGGCACTTGCCACCTCCCGCCGGCGTCACTGCAAGGGTGGGGCACTTGCCACCTCTTGCCTGGGTTACAGCAAGGGTGGGGCACTTGCCACCTCCCGCCTGCCTCACTGCAAGGGTGTGGCACTTGCCACCTCCCGCCTGCCTCACTGCAAGGGTGGAGCACTTGCCACCTCCCGCCTGGGTTACAGCAAGGGTGGGCCACTTGCCACCTCCCGCCTGCGTCACTGCAAGGGTGGAGCACTTGCCACCTCCCGCCTGGGTTATTGCAAGGGTGGGGCACTTGCCACCTCCCGCCTGCGTCACTGCAAGGGTGGGGCACTTGCCACCTCCCGCCTGGGTTACAGCAAGGGTGGGGCACTTGCCATCTCCCGCTGGCGTCACTGCAAGGGTGGGGCACATGCCACCTCCCCCTGGGTTACAGCAAGGGTGGGGCACTTGCCACCTCCCGCCTGGGTCACTGCAAGGGTGGGACACCTCCCACCTCCCGCCTGGGTTATTGCAAGGGTGGGGCACTTGCCACCTCCCGCCTGGGTTATGCAAGGATGGGGCACTTGCCATCTCCCCCTCGGTTATTGCAAGGGTGGGACACTTGCCACCTCCCGCCTGGGTTATTGCAAGGGTGGGACACTTGCCACCTCCCGCCGGCGTCACTGCAAGGGTGGGGCACTTGCCACCTCCCCCTGGGTTACAGCAAGGGTGGGACACTTGCCACCTCCCGCCGGCGTCACTGCAAGGGTGTGACACTTGCCACCTCCCGCCTGGGTCACTGCAAGGGTGGAGCACTTGCCACCTCCCGCCTGCGTCACTGCAAGGGTGGGGCACTTGCCACCTCCCGCCTGGGTTACTGCAAGGGTGGGGCACTTGCCACCTCCCGCCTGCCTCACTGCAAGGGTGGAGCACTTGCCACCTCCCGCCTGGGTTACTGCAAGGGTGGGGCACTTGCCACCTCCCGCCTGCGTCACTGCAAGGGTGGAGCACTTGCCACCTCCCGCTTGGGTTATTGCAAGGGTGGGGCACTTGCCACCTCCCGCCTGGGTTACAGCAAGGGTGGGGCACTTGCCATCTCTTGCCTGGGTTACTGCAAGGGTGGGGCACTTGCCACCTCCCGCCTGCGTCACTTCAAGGGTGGGGCACTTGCCACCTCCCCCCGGGTTATTGCAAGGGTGGGACACTTGCCACCTCCCGCCTGGGTTATTGCAAGGGTGGGGCACTTGCCACCTCCCACCTGGGTTATTGCAAGGGTGGAGCACTTGCCACCTCCCGCCTGCGTCACTGCAAGGGTGGGGCACTTGCCACCTCCCGCCTGGGTTACAGCAAGGGTGGGGCACTTGCCATCTCCCGCTGGCGTCACTGCAAGGGTGGGGCACATGCCACCTCCCCCTGGGTTACAGCAAGGGTGGGACACTTGCCACCTCCCGCCGGCGTCACTGCAAGGGTGGGGCACTTGCCACCTCTTGCCTGGGTTACTGCAAGGGTGGGGAACTTGCCACCTCCCGCCTGCGTCACTGCAAGGGTGGGGCACTTGCCACCTCCCGCATGGGTTATTGCAAGGGTGGGGCACTTACCACCTCCCGCCTGGGTTATTGCAAGGGTGGGGCACTTGCCACCTCCCGCCTGCGTCACTGCAAGGGTGGGGCACTTGTCACCTCCCGCTGGCGTCACTGCAAGGGTGGGACACTTGCCACCTCCCGCCTGGGTCACTGCAAGGGTGGGACACCTGCCACCTCCCGCCTGGGTTATTGCAAGGGTGGGGCACTTGCCACCTCCCGCCGGCGTCATTGCAAGGGTGGGGCACTTGCCACCTCCCCCTGGGTTACAGCAAGGGTGGGACACTTGCCACCTCCCGCCGGCGTCACTGCAAGGGTGGGACACTTGCCACCTCCCGCCTGGGTTATTGCAAGAGTGGAGCAGTTGCCTCCTCCCGCCTGCGTCACTGCAAGGGTGGGGCACTTGCCACCTCCCGCCTGCGTCACTGCAAGGGTGGGGCACTTGCCACCTCCCGCCTGGGTTATTGCAAGTGTGGGGCACTTGCCACCTCCCGCCTGCGTCACTGCAAGGGTGGGGCACTTGCCACCTCCCGCCTGGGTTACTGCAAGGGTGGGGCACTTGCCACCTCCCGCCTGCGTCACTGCAAGGGTGGAGCACTTGCCACCTCCCGCTTGGGTTACTGCAAGGGTGGGGCACTTGCCACCTCCCGCCTGGGTTACAGCAAGGGTGGGGCACTTGCCATCTCTTGCCTGGGTTACTGCAAGGGTGGGGCACTTGCCACCTCCCGTCTGCGTCACTTCAAGGGTGGGGCACTTGCCACCTCCCCCCGGGTTATTGCAAGGGTGGGACACTTGCCACCTCCCGCCTGGGTTATTGCAAGGGTGGGGCACTTGCCACCTCCCACCTGGGTTACAGTAAGGGTGGGGCACTTGCCACCTCCCGCCTGCGTCACTGCAAGGGTGGGGCACTTGCCACCTCCCGCCTGGGTTATTGCAAGGGTGGGGCACTTGCCACCTCCCGCCTGCGTCACTGCAAGGGTGGGGCACTTGCCACCTCCCGCCTGGGTTACTGCAAGGGTGGGGCACTTGCCACCTCCCGCCTGTGTCACTGCAAGGGTGGAGCACTTGCCACCTCCCGCTTGGGTTACTGCAAGGGTGGGGCACTTGCCACCTCCCGCCTGGGTTACAGCAAGGGTGGGGCACTTGCCATCTCTTGCCTGGGTTACTGCAAGGGTGGGGCACTTGCCACCTCCCGTCTGCGTCACTTCAAGGGTGGGGCACTTGCCACCTCCCCCCGGGTTATTGCAAGGGTGGGACACTTGCCACCTCCCGCCTGGGTTATTGCAAGGGTGGGGCACTTGCCACCTCCCACCTGGGTTACAGTAAGGGTGGGGCACTTGCCACCTCCCGCCTGGGTTATTGCAAGGGTGGGGCACATGCCACCTCCCCCTGGGTTACAGCAAGGGTGGGACACTTGCCACCTCCCGCCGGCGTCACTGCAAGGGTGGGGCACTTGCCAACTCTTGCCTGGGTTACTGCAAGGGTGGGGAACTTGCCACCTCCCGCCTGCGTCACTGCAAGGGTGTGGCACTTGCCACCTCCCACATGGGTTATTGCAAGGGTGGGGCACTTGCCACCTCCCGCATGGTTTATTGCAAGGGTGGGGCACTTGCCACCTCCCGCCTGGGTTACAGCAAGGGTGGGGCACTTGCCACCTCCTGCCTGCGTCACTGCAAGGGTGGGGCACTTGCCACCTCCCGCCTGCGTCACTGCAAGGGTGGGGCACTTGTCACCTCCCGCCGGCGTCACTGCAAGGGTGGGACACTTGCCACCTCCCGCCTGGGTCACTGCAAGGGTGGGACACCTGCCACCTCCCGCCTGGGTTATTCCAAGGGTGGGGCACTTGCCACCTCCCGCCTGGGTTATGCAAGGATGGGGCACTTGCCATCTCCCCCTCGGTTATTGCAAGGGTGGGACACTTGCCACCTCCCGCCTGGGTTATTGCAAGGGTGGGACACTTGCCACCTCCCGCCGGCGTCACTGCAAGGGTGGGGCACTTGCCACCTCCCCCTGGGTTACAGCAAGGGTGGGACACTTGCCACCTCCCGCCGGCGTCACTGCAAGGGTGGGACACTTGCCACCTCCCGCCTGTGTCACTGCAAGGGTGGAGCACTTGCCACCTCCCGCCTGCGTCACTGCAAGGGTGGGGCACTTGCCACCTCCCGCCTGGGTTATTGCAAGAGTGGGGCACTTGCCACCTCCCGCCTGCGTCACTGCAAAGGTGGGGCACTTGCCACCTCCCGCCTGGGTTACTGCAAGGGTGGGGCACTTGCCACCTCCCGCCTGGGTCACTGCAAGGGTGGGGCACTTGCCACCTCCCGCCGGCGTCACTGCAAGGGTGGGGCACTTGCCACCTCCCACCGGGTTATTGCAAGGGTGGGACACTTGCCACCTCCCGCCTGCGTTACAGCAAGGGTGGGGCACTTGCCACCTCCCGCCGGCGTCACTGCATGGGTGGGGCACTTGCCACCTCTTGCCTGGGTTACAGCAAGGTTGGGACACTTGCCACCTCCCGCCTGGGTTACAGCAAGGGTGGGGCACTTGCCACCTCCCGCCTGCATCACTGCAAGGGTGGAGCACTTGCCACCTCCCGCCTGCATCACTGCAAGGGTGGGGCACTTGCCACCTCCCGCCTGGGTTACAGCAAGGGTGGGGCACTTGCCACCTCCCGCCTGCGTCACTGCAAGGGTGGAGCACTTGCCACCTCCCGCCTGAGCTATTGCAAGGGTGGGGCACTTGCCACCTCCCGCCTGGGTTACAGCAAGGGTGGGACACTTGCCACTTCTTGCCTGGGTTACTGCAAGAGTGGGGCACTTGCCACCTCCCGCCTGCGTCACTGCAAGGGTGGGACACTTGCCACCTCCCGCCTGGGTTATTGCAAGGGTGGGGCACTTGCCACCTCCCGCCTGGGTTATGCAAGGGTGGGGCACTTGCCACCTCCCCCTGGGTTATTGCAAGGGTGGGACACTTGCCACCTCCCGCCTGGGTTAATGCAAGGGTGGGACACTTGCCACCTCCCGCCTGGGTTATTGCAAGGGTGGGACACTTGCCACCTCCCGTCTGGGTTATTGCAAGGGTGGCGCCGGCGTCAGTGCACGGGTGGGGCACTTGCCACCTCCCCCTGGATTACAGCAAGGGTGGAGCACTTGCCACCTCCCGCCGGCGTCACTGCAAGGGTGGGACACTTGCCACCTCCCTCCTGGGTCACTGCAAGGGTGGAGCACTTGCCACCTCCCGCCTGCGTCACTGCAAGGGTGGGGCACTTGCCACCTCCCGCCTGGGTTATTGCAAGGGTGGGGCACTTGCCACCTCCCGCCTGCGTCACTGCAAGGGTGGGGCACTTGCCACCTCCCGCCGGCGTCACTGCAAGGGTGGGGCACTTGCCACCTCCCGCCTGGGTTATTGCAAGGGTGGGGCACTTGCCACCTCCTGCCTGGGTTATTGTAAGGGTGGGGCACTTGCCACCTCCCGCCTGTGTTATTGCAAGGGTGGGGCACTTGCCACCTCCCGCCTGTGTCACTGCAAGGGTGGGGCACTTGCACCCTCCCGCCTGGGTCACTGCAAGGGTGGGGCACTTGCCACCTCACGCCTAGGTTACTGCAAGGCTGGGACACTTGCCACCTCTCGCCTGCGTCACTGCAAGGGTGGGACACTTGCACCCTCCCGCTGGCATCCCTGAAAGGGTGGGGCCTGCGTAACTGCAAGGGTAGGGCACTTGCCACCTCCCGCCTGGGTCACTGCAAGGGTGGGCCCTGCTTCACTGCAAGGGTGGGGCACTTGCCACCTCCCGCCTGGGTATTGCAAGGGTGGGGCACTTGGCACCTCCCGCCTGGGTTACTGCAAGGGTTGGGCACTTGCCACCTCCCTCCTGCGTTACTGCAAGGGTGGGGCACACTGCAAGGGTGGGGCACACTGCAAGGGTGGTGCACTTGCCACCTCCCACCTGGTCTGAGGGAAAGGTATGTTGCAATGTCTCCAGGTGGCAGAGAGCTCGGGGGCGAGGCAGGTTGGGGCCTGCCCCATCCCGTGCCCGTTGTAAATTAGGCTTTTTAATTCAAAAATACCTATATGGAAAAGCACCAGACTAGCACAAATTCAAATTCAGCGCTGCCATCCCTGGCGAACCATACGATCCCAGTCACAGGGCCAATGAAGGCGCTGCGACGGCACAAGTGGGACCCCGGGTTTGGCACTCGGTTCGGAGTTAAATATCTCCGTTTTCTGGGCACACTTCAAAACCCGACTGTTGCACTGGGTAGAGCAGGCGGTCGTGCTCCGCCCTGTGCTGTCACATGTTGCTGCCAGTCCCGTCTGCACAGAGAGGCAGTCAGCTCTGCGGCAGGCCCTGCGATGCCTGCAATTACTTAAAACAGTAAGGATGTATTTAGGTTGAGCACAAAATTTCATCTAAGCGAAATGGCGCACAGTAAAATGTTAGCCACTCTTAAAATTACGGAATTTTACGAAGTATCTCTCTCCAAATGTAATATGCGGCTGATCCATATATCCTCGCGATCATGAATACTTTGAAATGCAGCTTTCGTTGCCATTGCTCTGTCTAGTGGCAGGTAAGACTCACAGCAGTGAACTACTGTTTCCCACGTCCAGTCTTTCATTCCATGCCCACTCACTGACAAAAACGACTTCATATTTGTGTACTGTGGTGCTGCTTTGTATTGCGGCATATAGTGCACAAATGTGTACTCCCTGAAGAGCTCCAAAATGTCCACAGACCTGCTCCTGCTCCATATTCCATCCCATAATATTAATTAACGCCCTTTAAGCTGAAGAAAGCAAGTATTAAATGTTCTGCACATTTTCATTCAATAGTAGCATTTGTAAAGAAAGTCAAGGCACAACAGGGGGGCGATGGTGGTGTCTGCCTGTTTGAAGGCGATTTGTGCGTGTGAGAGAGAGAGAGAGAGAGAGAGAGAAAGAGAGGGGGAGAGAGAGAGAGAGAGAGAGAGAAAGAGAGAGAGAGAGAGAGAGAGAGAGGGGGGGGAGAGAAAGAGAGAGAGAGAGAGAGAGAGAGAGGGGGGGAGAGAAAGAGAGAGAGAAAGAGAGAGAGAAAGAGAAAGAATGCCATCTGTGATGGTCTGCAATCTTGAGGGTTTCTAATTTCTCTCCTACACAGCCCAAACATCCAAAATGCTGCATTCTGAAAAGTATAGTTCACACATGTGTACTTTGCTGGGCCCTGTCTACTGACACACCAGCAGCTGCCATGCTATTGGGGATCACGGCAGCTGCAGAGTAACACATGCCTTCCTAAAGCGGCCTGCTGGAAGCAAAGTTCATTGCAGCTGCCAATGGTTTGATTTAAAAGTACTGCTGCCCAATTTCAAAAGACTTTTAACTGTGTGTCCTCATTTACCTGGTGCCAGAGTTTTGGCTGACTTTTATTTCATTTTAATTGTATCGGGGGCCTCTATACAACAGCCTGATTGCATGAGGGAGAGGGGAAATGAAGGGTTGAAATGAAAGTGAAAGTGTTTTAATGAAGATAACGATGAATATAAGGATATATCAAGGTTTGATAGAGGGGCGGATCAGGAAGTAATTGCAACGCCCTTATTCTTTGCACGGAGTTTCCTTTGGGCCGGCAGCTGCAGGTCATTAAAGCAGCAATAGTAAAACTCCCCTTCTAAAGCTTACTTTACAGCTATGCTATATATGAGTTTGATACTCAAAAAAGAAAGTCTCATTTTATATGGATATTCACATTTTCTTAACACAATGCATAACAACACACTGGAAGTTGGGTGAAAGTATCCCAGGTGCTTTGCTTTACCAAACTGTGTGATCTTTGGCACATTATATAATCTCACTAGAAATTGCCTGCGAACAGCAGGGAGCGCCTACAAGAGACCTGGGCCCAATGTGCCGCAGCGAAACTGCCGGCGCCTAAAGCGCCCTGCGCCGGAATGTGTGGCTTGGTGAGGACCTGCACTCCTTCTTTTCCATTTAAAGCCCTGCGAGACACTGGGAGATGATAAGAAGGTATATACCAGCGGTTCTGTCCGCTAGCCATGTTCTATGTGCCCGGGCAACACTGAATGCCTTAAAGATAGGCTCTTGAGCCTGTTGGACTTTTCTACAAGACTACTGACTTGCAGTCCCCTGTTCTTCAAAAGCCAGAAAGACCGTTTCTCACAAGGTCTGACGTGCCCTGTGCATCTGAGTCTAGGGGTGGGCTGTTAGTGTTGTTAGTGTTTTTAATAGGATATCTGTCCTTTCACTGTAATTGAAGACTTCATTTCAGAAACCTCGATTGGACATCACAGGACTGCGTGCTGTCTATATTGGACACTGTTTCAGTCTCACAGGACTGCGTGCTGTCTTGATTGGACACTGTTTCAGTATCACAGGACTGCGTGCGGTCTAGATTGGAAACTGTTTTAGTCTCACAGGACTGCGTGCTGTATTGATTGGACACTGTTTCAGTCTCACAGGACTGCGTGCGGTCTAGATTGGACACTGTTTCAGTCTCACAGGACTGCGTGCTGTATTGATTGGACACTGTTTCAGTCTCACAGGACTGCGTGCTGTCTTGATTGGACACTGTTTCAGTTTCACAGGACTGTGTGCTGTCTTGATTGGACACTGTTTCAGTCTCACAGGACTGCGTGCGGTCTAGATTGGACACTGTTTCAGTCTCACAGGACTGCGTGCTGTCTTGATTGGACACTGTTTCAGTATCACAGGACTGCTTGCTTGCTGTCTTGATTGGACACTGTTTCAGACTCACAGGACTGCGTGCTCTCTTGATTGAACACTGTTTCAGTCTCACAGGACTGTGTGCGGTCTGGCACTGTTTCAGTCTCACAGGACTGCATGCTGTCTTGATTGGACACTGTTTCTGTCTCACAGGACTGCGTGCTGTCTTGATTGAACACTGTTTCAGTCTCACAGGACTGCGTGCTGTCTTGATTGGACACTGTTTCCGTCTCACAGGACTGCGTGCGGTCTAGATTGGACACTGTTTCAGTCTCACAGGACTGCGTGCTGTCTTGATTGGACACTGTTTCAGGCTCACAGGACTGCGTGCGGTCTAGATTGGACACTGTTTCAGTCTCACAGGACAGCGTGCTGTCTTGATTGGACACTGTTTCAGTCTCACAGGACTGCGTGCGGTCTAGATTGGACACTGTTTCAGTCTCACAGGACTGCATGCTGTATTGATTGGACGCTGTTTCAGTCTCACAGGACTGCGTGCTGTCTTGATTGGACGCTGTTTCAGTCTCACAGGACTGCGTGCTGTCTTGATTGGACGCTGTTTCAGTCTCACAGGACTGCGTGCTGTCTTGATTGGACGCTGTTTCAGTCTCACAGGAATGCGTGCTGTCTTGATTGGATACTGTTTGAGTCTCACAGGACTGCGTGCGGTCTTGATTGGACACTGTTTCAGTCTCACAGGAATGTGTGCTGTCTTGATTGGACACTGTTTGAGTCTCACAGGACTGCGTGCGGTCTTGATTGGACACTGTTTCAGTCTCATAGGACTGTGTGCTGTCTTGATTGGACACTGTTTCAGTCTCACAGGACTGTGTGCGGTCTTGATTGGACACTGTTTCAGTCTCACAGGACTGCATGCTGTCTTGATTGGACACTGTTTCAGTCTCACAGGACTGCGTGCGGTCTAGATTGGAAACTGTTTCAGTCTCACAGGACTGCGTGCGGTCTAGATTGGACACTCTTTCAGTCTCACAGGACTGCGTGCTGTATTGATTAGACACTGTTTCAGTCTCACAGGACTGTGTGCTGTCTTGATTGGACACTGTTTCAGTCTCACAGGACTGTGTGCTGTCTTGATTGGACACTGTTTCAGTATCACAGGACTGCTTGCTTGCTGTCTGGACTGGACACTGTGTCAGTATCACAGGACTGCTTGCAGTCTTGATTGGACACTGTTTCGGTATCACAGGACTGCTTGGTGTCTTGCATGCTCCCATGCTGGCTCACACCCCCTTGAAGACTACTGCATACCCATACAGAGGCGAAGGAGGAATACCATTCATGCGCTGCCTGTTTCGCCTTTATCATTGCAATCTCTCCTGGTTTAGTAGTAGTGTGGGTCTGAGTAGGAGTTTAGCAAACACTAGGCATCTCTGTACTCCTGCAGGGCAGTAGTAATTTCGTTACAGTGTGCTTGGTTTGAAGAAATGGCGTTGGTTGCCTAATGCATCTATATCACCTGAGCCCATCTCTCTCATAGAGATCACCCGATGACCGTCCTCCTGTAGAGGTCACCTGATAACCCCTATCTCATACAAGTCAACTGAGGA
The DNA here is from genome assembly GCF_040938575.1 of Ambystoma mexicanum. Classification (NCBI taxonomy): domain Eukaryota; kingdom Metazoa; phylum Chordata; class Amphibia; order Caudata; family Ambystomatidae; genus Ambystoma; species Ambystoma mexicanum. Next base: position 1,259,786,826 of record NC_090928.1, read on the forward strand.
CCCCTTTCTCATAGAGGTCACCTGATGAGCCCCCTCTCATAGAGGTCACCTAATGACCCTATCTCATAGAGGTCACCTGAGGACCCTCCTCTCATAGAGGTCACCTGATGACGCCCCTCTCATAGAGGTCACCTGAGGCCACCTCTCTCAGAGAGGTCACCTTAGGACACCTCTGTCATAGAGGAACTCTGAGGACCCCTCTCATAGGGTACCCTGAGGACCCTTCTCTCATAGAGGTCTCCTGATGACCCTCTCGCTCATAGAGGTCACCTGAAGACACCTCTGTCATAGAGGAACCCAGAGGAGCCCTCTCACAGAGAGGTCACCTGAGGACACCTCTGTCACAGAGGAACTCTGAGGACCCCTCTCTCATAGAAGTCACCCAATGACTCCCCTCTCATAGAGGTCACCTGATGACCCCTATCTCATGCAAGTCAACTGAGAACCCCTCACTCATAGAGGTCACCTGAAGGCACCTCTGTCATAGAGGAACCCTGAGGAACCCTCTCTCATAGAGGTCACCTGAGGACACCTCTCTCATAGAGATCACCCGATGACCACCCTCCTGTAGAGGTCACCTGATAACCCCTATCTCATACAAGTCAACTGAGGAACCCTCTCTCATAGAGGTCACCTGATGCCCCCCTCTCATAGAGGTCACCTAATGACTCTCTCTCATAGAGGTCACCTGAGGACCCCTCTCATAGAGTTCACCCGATGACGCCCCTCTCATAGAGGTCACATGAGGCCACCTCTCTCAGAGAGGTCACCTTAGGACACCTCTGTCATAGAGGAACTCTGAGGACCCCTCTCATAGGGTACCCTGAGGACCCTTCTCTCATAGAGGTCTCCTGATGACCCCCTCTCTCATAGAGGTCACCTGAAGACACCTCTGTCATAGAGGAACCCAGAGAACCCCTCTCACATAGAGGTCACCTGAGGACACCTCTGTCACAGAGGAACTCTGAGGACCCCTCTCTCATAGAAGTCACCCAATGACTCCCCTCTCATAGAGGTCACCTGATGACCCCTATCTCATACAAGTCAACAGAGGACCCCTCACTCATAGAGGTCACCTGAAGACACCTCTGTCATAGAGGAACCATGAGGAACCCTCTCTCATAGAGGTCACCTGAGGACACCTCTCTCATAGAGATCACCCGATGACCACCCTCCTGTAGAGGTCACCTGATAACCCCTATCTCATACAAGTCAACTGAGGAACCCTCTCTCATAGAGGTCACCTGATGACCCCCCTCTCATAGAGGTTACCTAATGACTCTCTCTCATAGAGGTCACCTGAGGACCCCCTCTCATAAAGGTCACCCGATGACGCCCCTCTCATAGAGGTCACCTGAGGCCACCTCTCTCAGAGAGGTCACCTTAGGACACCTCTGTCATAGAGGAACTCTGAGGACCCCTCTCATAGGGTACCCTGAGGACCCTTCTCTCATAGAGGTCTCCTGATGTCCCCCTCTCTCATAGAGGTCACCTGAAGACACCTCTGTCATAAAGGAAACCAGAGGACCCCTCTCACATAGAGGTCACCTGAGGACACCTCTGTCAAAGAAGAACTCTGAGGACCCCTCTCTCATAGAAGTCACCCAATGACTCCCCTCTCATAGAGGTCACCTGATGACCCCTATCTCATACAAGTCAACTGAGGACCCCTCTCTCATAGAGGTCACCTGAAGACACCTCTGTCATAGAGGAACCCTGAGGAACCCTCTCTCATAGAGGTCACCTGAGGACACCTCTGTCATAGAGGTCACCTGATGACCCCCCTCTCACACAGGTCACCTGAGGACCCTTCTCTCATAGGGGTACCCTGAGGAACCCTCTCTCATAGAGGTCTCCTGATGAACCCCCTCTCATGGAGGTCCCCTGAGGACACCTCTCTCATAGTGAAGAATTAGCCAGAAAAACCTAAGCAAAAGCGAGTTACATCCATGCCATTTTCAGTCACTGCATACATTTAAAACCATATTGCACAAAGTCAGAGGCATGTAGCCTGGGGAGCAAGATCAGCTGGGAAATGCGGACTGGAGTAGGGATTGTGGCAACTCACTGGCAGGGCGAGGAATGCATTGAAATACTCCAGGAAAAGGTCATCGTAGGTGAGCAGCTCCTCCAGGCTGTCCTCCAGCACTGCATCCCCTGAAGGCAGAGAGAGAAGGATACTGTCAATGCCATTCTATTAGCTGTAGGTTTGCACACTTCACATTGCTAACAACTGTTTCTGAGTCCTAGTGTAGGACTGGAAGGGAAAGTGCAGGGGTGGGTGCCAAGGAGTCTAGAGTCCCAACAGAGGTGACTAGCCCACATGGTGGATGAAAGAGGTGGGTGTTTAGCCATTTCCTTTTCTTTCCAAAATCCACCTAAATGCAAAGGGGTGAAAGGTAGTGAGTTGCGCAGGTCCCCCCTGTAGAAACAGGCTGAGGCAGTTCTGGGGTCACAGGTGATGTGCGGTCCATGCCAGGGTAAAAGTCGCTGGGCATTGGTGGGGTGACAGGTGCACACACGATGATCCACACATAGTATTGCATTCAAAATGGCACTTCTTGACATCAAATCCTGTATAACATGTTTCACACCCCATTGTGCTCCATCTGGGCCTTATCCTCACAAGTGAACCACAATAATTAGCATTCTCCCTGATAAATATAAATAAATACCAGGACGTGGCTCAACATTCAGTTTCTAATAGACATCCAAATGCTCCTGTGTACTTTGTATCTAAAAATGCACAATGCAAATGCACTGCGTAGTAGTTCACTGTGATAATAACGTGAATTGGAGAATGTATTTGCATGTCCATATTTCAGCACACAAACATAGAACTAGCAACATATGACACTGTAAGCCTCCAAGGCAGAACTATATATGAAAGCTGCAAATAGGGCGGCCCTCTGGGCAATATCCCAAACCTTGCCTGGCATTAAGAAATTACTTAGATAAAAATATTCTAAAGAAAGTATTTAATGATATCCCGCTGACTGGAAAAAGTTAAAGCCCTTTGCCAAAAGTACATTCACGAAATATAATCACTTGACATAAACAGAACGCTGATATGAGCACGCATAGTTATGGTAAGACCCTAGTACTGAAATCAGTTACCTCATTTAGAGGTATCTAGAGCGGGTGCTACCACGTTAATCAGGCAGAGACCGGAGAGCAGCAAACTGCATCGGGTTCACAGTCCGAGCATGGCGGGCATAGGTGTCACGACTCGCTCCCTTCGCTCCCGTTCCCGCCACTTGGGGGCATGTTTTGGGGTTTATTCCCTACTGGACATTTCCTCCGAACCTAATGCTACAGTGCTGTGATGAATTGGGAGCGCTAAAACCTTATTTTCCAAGTTACTTCCCTTCCAGATCCATTCCAGGTTTTTGGAAGCCAGAATGCTACTTTACTCAAATGACTATGCTTCCCAGAATACCTGGCTCACTGCTTCACCTCCTCCCTTGCAGGACAAGGTTGGGTGGAGGATAGGCAACACCTGTGGCTGCAGGTGCAGCAGGCGGCACACCTGAGGGGTGTGCTCGTTAAGCAGCTTTAAAAGCCTCAGTTTACTTCAGTCCAGCGCTGGTCATCGTTGCAGTGTTCCTGTTGTGACTAGTCCCTTGTTCCTTGTTCCTAGCTTTTGTGCCTAGTTCCTAGTTCCTGTTTCTTGTTCCTCCGCCCTGGATTTCGGATTTATGTGCTTAATTGATTTCTGCTTTCTGGATTTCCCTTTCTGTCTTCCTCTGTCTGCAGGCAGCCTTTCCCTGTGTTTTACCCTTTGATGCAGCCCAATTTGCCTGTGTTTTCTGTTTCTTTGATGCTGTCCTTTGCTACTGAAAAACTTGATGCATTAGTCTTTCATTTTTTAGATTTAGCTTCCTGCCTTTTCTCCTTGGATGGGTGGGAAAGGTTTCCTTTTGTGATATCATTTTCCCTGCCCCTGATCCTTACTTTCTATTGGGATCCATTCCATGTTTTCCATTTCACTTCTGCATTTATTTCCCATTTGATTATTTAGGTGTGGGGTGCTGTTGTAACTAGTCCCTGTGTGAATGCCTTTTGTTTTCCTCACTATTTCTTTAATCACAATTCCTACTTGCTCCTTGACTTAGGTATTAGGTATTTAGTTATCCTCCACCCATTGCTGTTATAGCCTTCTGGGTCCCTGTTTGATCAACTGGGTTCGTGGGTTTACTGACATTCAAGTGGTCTTTCTGGTTTTCGTGAGTACTGTTTCTAAGTTCCTTATTCAGTATCATCCAGAGTGTCAGCACACAGATCCTGTCCTTGCTTGTCCTCTACATGGGCTTAGCGCTGTCAGTATCTGTAATAGCATAGTGGGTAAGGAGTTTGCCGACTTTCCTTTCAGTCATAAGGAGGTTCTAAGTACTTACCCCACATCCCCTTTCATATATTGGTATTTTTGTTTCACTCTATCTGCACTCCTGGGTTTTAGTATATATGAGTAGTGGTTCTTGTGTGCACATTGTTTGATTCAAGGTTATTCACTGTGCGAATTTGTGCACATTTTCCTTGCCATATTCGCTGCCTTTGTACTCACCTGATTAATCCTGACAGAATGACCAGCCCTAAATTCCCATTGAATATGGCAAGTTCAAGAAAGAAAGGCAGCAAGGCCTCTAACAAGTTTGTACAGAAAGCTTCCCCTACATTTACCTGTGACAATCAAATCGCTAGTCCTGACTTAAATGAACTCCTTGTCACGAATGGGCATTTACGTGCAGAGTATTTTTCCCACAGGATGGCACATCTTACATTGCCTGATCCTAGTTCTGTCTTTTATTCTGATGCAGATTCTATGCCAGCACAAGCCTTAGCAGCAGAAAACAACACACTGTTAGACTTACTATACAAGAGTACCTCTGTTGTTGAACCCCATGATTCCAGTTGTGCTTCACCTCAGATTGAACAGTTTCATGGTACAAACATAAAGAATGGAGGGGTTCCTTGCATAACTTCTGTTTTCTACCCTCAGTCTAAAGCATACTCCTTTGCACAAGTACATACTGTAGTCCCTAATGCCAAGAGGTCTAATGTCAATAGTTTGCTTAAAGGAAACACAGACCATTTTGGTAAGAGAAAGTATAAATCTCAGAACCTGCAAGCAGGAGATGACAATGTACAATCGGTGCACATCCAGATTGCTAGTGCAGGATCCAGCCCTGATGCCACTATGCCTCCCCCTGTGCCTACTGATAGTGATGTACAGTTAATGCAGGGCATGCTAAGAGCTAAGCTTGAGGAGTTAAGACAAGAATTCATTTCTTTACAAGAAGAGAATAAGACCTTGCACTCTTTACTGAATACACCTCAGACTTTATCTGTTGATGTTGATGAAGTGAACACTGTTCAGTCCCTGAGTGCAGAGACTTTGGTAAACCATGATATTTGTCAATATGTTAGCTCTATTGGGAGTGAAAGTCTTTCTTCTAGCACAGAGCTTAATCTGGGCACAGTTTCTGACAATTGTTCTGCTGTTTGTCAGGGATTGCAGTTAGCTGAAGATTTACAAGCCACTCCTTTACCTAAAATGTCCTGTGTAGCAGTTTGTCATAATTCTGAGCTAGCACACATACAAGCTTCTGATTTCCAAACACAATCCACAATGGTGACATACACAGAATCAGTCACTACTGTAGGCTTAGGTTCTGCCCTTGATCTTGCTGCTGAGACTGAAGTAGACGTTCAAGTTGATGTGGAAAACGATGCTACCTCTGTGTTCGCTCTTCCTTCTGCCAATTTTTGTCACAACGAACAGTCAGAGACAGTACAGATTTCAGATTTTGATGGACTCATTCCACAGTATACTGAACCAAAAACCTGGCAGACGATTCCTGAACTGTTGATTGTTAATCTGCCACTTTCAGAAGCTAAGACAGAGAAATGGACAATTGACGAAATCCTGATTAACAGAGACTTTACTATGGTGATTCCGCTGGTTGATATTGACTTCTACAAAGGAAGAGACTCTGTGCCATCCACTAAGGAGAGGGACTGCAGGGGTACAGCTCAGTCTTTGGTTACTGGTTCCAAGGAGTCAACTGCCCTAAAGGTGTTTTCCATTCCTGAGCCACAAATGTGTCTGTCGACTTCTGGGACCTCAGTCTGTCCTCCTACAACCATTGACTCTTCTATTATCCAGTCCACAGCTCTGCAGTCATCTTTGACACACGTGTCTTCAATCAATGAACAACTGCCATGTCTGCCATTCACTCAAGAGCATTCACCATGTACGTGGTCAGTGCCAAAGACCCTGACAAGTTTGTCTTCAGCTCACAAGATGGCTCCAACTTGCATGCCTTCAGCCTCAGAATTTCCTCTGGCATGCCTGTATTCGGCTACAGTGACTCATCCAGCAGATTATCCTTCAGCCATGGAGCCTCCGGTAGTACATTCTAAGTGCAGGTCTTCGGTCCCAGAGCCTACTGCTAGTTTGGCTTCAGTTCATGAGAGACCTGTATCCTGCTCAGCCTCGCGGCCAATATCGGAGCTGTACCTGTCTACACTGTCAGATCCTGCTGCATATTCTTCTGCTCCAGAGATTCCTCCTGAATCCCAACCATTTATTACCGATGAAGGTCCAGCCTGCCCTTTGTATGCTTCAGGGGGATCACCAGATTGCCTGCCTTTTTCACAAGACAATTCTCCCAACTGCTTGACTGTAGCATCAGAGCCTCCCGAATATGCAACATCTGAGTCTGAAACTTCTGCCAGCTCTCACTTCAGAAACATCAAGCTGGATCACGACTCGGGAGAGCCTTTCATGCAAGGCCATTGGACTTGCCTGGAGTATTACGAGAGGGAGACGGATACCATCCGCCACGGCCCAGTCACCGAAAAAGTAGCCGACCAGGCTAGCGGGCTGGGTGGTTCGCATCTGGGGCCCGGTTCGGATCAGCCGCTTGACACCTTTTTTGTTGCCGGATCACACATGAGCCTGAGGGAGGGGACGGGCACGGCCCCCCAGCAGCAGCACCAGTTGGGTGCTAGTAGCCAAAGGAAGGGAATGACTGCTGCAGTTCAAGATGTGCCTGTTATTGCTCCTGCTGTGAGTGTGCCTGATGTACTAAGTACTGCGTCTATCACTCCTAGCAGTATGAGAAACGTCCCTGCGGTTGTATCCCACGTGCAAGAAGGTGGCTACACGACTGTCACCGGGAGTGCCAGCCTCGAACAACCCATAGGACTTCCAGGCCTCCAAGGCATGGAACATATGCAGTCAAACCTTAGTCACTTTCAACCACAAGCCTTTTCCCAGATGGATGACAGAAGAAGATCCGAACCTCTACCTCGGCCGCCACCTTCTTTTGCTGAACATAAACATTTCCTGAAACCTGCAGTTTCCTCACCTCCTGTGTGTCCACTCTCGGCAGAAAGGCTAACAGAGCTTCTACCATTGTCTAAGGCATGTTGCACCAGCCTGCCTCCCTCCTCAAAGACGTATAAGTGTCCACTCCCAGTGACTGAGCTTCCTAGACCTTCCAACTCTGCTTCAGGTCCTGCAAGTCCTTCATGCCTTTCTTCAAACCATGAGTCTCTTCCTCACCAGAAGCTTTCCTATGACTCTTCTAGACTGCAGCTTGATTCTATTCATTCCAGTCCATCTGCTTTTGCCCACAGGCCACCGTTTCCATCAGTGCCACCTCCAAAGACAAAGCGCTCCTATCATAGAAGGAAGATGTTTTATGCGGGTGACGGTCGCCTGGAGACGGCCGTGGAAGGGGGTATACTGTCACGACTCGCTCCCTTCGCTCCCGTTCCCGCCACTTGGGGGCATGTTTTGGGGTTTATTCCCTACTGGACATTTCCTCCGAACCTAATGCTACAGTGCTGTGATGAATTGGGAGCGCTAAAACCTTATTTTCCAAGTTACTTCCCTTCCGGATCTATTCCAGGTTTTTGGAAGCCAGAATGCTACTTTACTCAAATGACTATGCTTCCCAGAATACCTGGCTCACTGCTTCACCTCCTCCCTTGCAGGACAAGGTTGGGTGGAGGATAGGTAACACCTGTGGCTGCAGGTGCAGCAGGCGGCACACCTGAGGGGTGTGCTCGTTAAGCAGCTTTAAAAGCCTCAGTTTACTTCAGTCCAGCGCTGGTCATCGTTGCAGTGTTCCTGTTGTGACTAGTCCCTTGTTCCTTGTTCCTAGCTTTTGTGCCTAGTTCCTAGTTCCTGTTTCTTGTTCCTCCGCCCTGGATTTTGGATTTATGTGCTTAATTGATTTCTGCTTTCTGGATTTCCCTTTCTGTCTTCCTCTGTCTGCAGGCAGCCTTTCCCTGTGCTTTACCCTTTGATGCAGCCCAATTTGCCTGTGTTTTCTGTTTCTTTGATGCTGTCCTTTGCTACTGAAAAACTTGATGCATTAGTCTTTCCTTTTTTAGATTTAGTTTCCTGCCTTTTCTCCTTGGATGGGTGGGAAAGGTTTCCTTTTGTGATATCATTTTCCCTGCCCCTGATCCTTACTTTCTATTGGGATCCATTCCATGTTTTCCATTTCACTTCTGCATTTATTTCCCATTTGATTATTTAGGTGTGGGGTGCTGTTGTAACTAGTCCCTATGTGAATGCCTTTTGTTTTCCTCACTATTTCTTTAATCACAATTCCTACTTGCTCCTTGACTTAGGTATTAGGTATTTAGTTATCCTCCACCCATTGCTGTTATAGCCTTCTGGGTCCCTGTTTGATCAACTGGGTTCGTGGGTTTACTGACATTCAAGTGGTCTTTCTGGTTTTCGTGAGTACTGTTTCTAAGTTCCTTATTCAGTATCATCAAGAGTGTCAGCACACAGATCCTGTCCTTGCTTGTCCTCTACATGGGCTTAGCGCTGTCAGTATCTGTAATAGCATAGTGGGTAAGGAGTTTGCCGACTTTCCTTTCAGTCATAAGGAGGTTCTAAGTACTTACCCCACATCCCTTTTCATATATTGGTATTTTTTTTTCACTCTATCTGCACTCCTGGGTTTTAGTATATATGAGTCGTGGTTCTTGTGTGCACATTGTTTGATTCAAGGTTATTCACTGTGCGAATTTGTGCACATTTTCCTTGCCATATTCGCTGCCTTTGTACTCACCTGATTAATCCTGACAATAGGTGATGGAAACAGAAACAATACAGCTCATGTATTCCATGAGTGATCAGTGAAAACGTGGAATTCATAGTCTAGATTAAGCCCACATTTTACCTTCAAATACAAGGGATCCCTTTCGCTTGACGTTTGTGTAACGCAAGAGTTCTGTTGTGTCCTCACCTAGGTCACGGCGTGAGCACATGGTGAAGAGCAAAGTACTGCAAACATAACGCCCTGTCCTGGTGTGTTTACGCATCATGTATATCTACTGGATATTTGCTTTCCTAATTCCTGATAACTATAATGCGTCCTGGAACAAGCAGATAGAATTTCACTGCTGTGCCCTTAGCACACTCATAAATGTTACCCATTGAACTCTTAGCAAGGAAGCGTGGCGTTGCTTGGGTGCTATGTAACCTGGGCTTCAAGATGATCTGTGAACCACAATCCCTCGGGAAAGTGCTCCGATGATGATCCTACACAAGACCTGAAGATTGCTAAGCAACTGAAGAACTTGTCATTGTGTACGCTGGATCATATGGAGTACCAAGTGACCATACTGATGGAATGACAATGTCTAAAATGGTTTTGCATTTGGGTATCAAGAATGTGGAACACTGTACCCGACTGCCTTGAGAATTGGCCTGTGGGAGTTTATTTTGATCATACGCCCTGTTAACGATCAGATGGATACTTACGAGCGAAGTCTACAGGCTTGGAGATGTCCTTTAGATCTTCGTTAGCGAATGGTTCATATCTGCCCCACTGCTTTCATGTCAAAATATCTGCTTTGGTGCATGGACCATCTCTCTAATAACATAGTAGCCTCTCTCTGCATCATGTACCGCTGCCCACTGTGTCCTGGAACCCATCCCGGTAGCCAAAATGTTGTCTGGTGAGTGCCAGAGATTACAGGATTCACAGCCCACAAAGCATAGCTTCTGGGAAAAATTCTACAAAAGAGTATGCACTCATACTTAACACAAAAAAGGACCGGCAGAACCAAACAAGTGAGTCATTCTGAGGGATGGACACACTTTCTGGCCGGCTCAGCAGCTGCAGCTCCTGATGTGAGCTCTTTCACTCCAACAAAAAGACTTCACCATATCCTTCCAGATCGCAGACCCGAGACTGAGGGAAGGTCATCGGATGCCGCCTGTGACCTGCTTCGATGATTAATCCTGTGCTCTAGAATTCCCCCAGTCGGAGAACAGACCTGGACATCTCACTATATGGACCTGGCAGTCACCTATCCTGGTACATCCTCTGAAGGCAGTTTCACTGGCTCTGAGCTTTGGCAATTCATTGCAAGTACCTGTTGAGAATATTTAAAAACGTGGAGCCCATTTGGGATGGCACATGCAGCCATCTCCCGTTGGACTGATCTGAGCACAGGATACATTTAGCAACCTAGCCCAAGCCAAACCTTCTTGACGGCCATGTCCCTTGACAGGTTGACTGGACTTGTGACCCAGGACCTGCATAGGAGACCCAGAAGGACACTGCGATGGCCAGGCGGTAGGTGGGCTGCACTGTTCCCCCCTGTATATGGCGTGGGTGGTCATCTTTATTCTTTTCCTTATATTGCCCCCATTCTGGGCTTCGTGCACACCTCTTGGTTTGAAGCCTCTGCAGGGGGTTTCAGTTGGGTGTGCCTGTACCAAGTACTGGCCGAGGTCTTCATGCTTGGTCTGTTGCACTTGAGTTGAGTTGGATCCGCTGGCAACTCAGATCTCATCAATGTTTGGGTCTTGGTGGTTCTGCAAAGTGCAATTGTTCAATTTTCCAGTAGGACCTTGGTCTCCGCGGCTTTGATCCCTCTGATGGGAGAGTGGTATTGGGATGTTTACCCGTCTCTTGTGCTGGAGAACCTGACCTTGATCTGCTCCATGCTTTGGGACAGGTGATGTTTTGTGCAACGTATGCGGCAGAATTCTGTTTCCCTCTGACTTTGCCCATGACACACTGTCACATGTGTCATCTCTGCAGGGGTTCTTTGGTATCTCTATCCATTCTAGGTGGAGTCTGTTGGTCGATGGCAGAGAAGGTCTCACTCCTGCTGTGGAAGGATTTGTTGTCGATCTGCTGTGATGGACCATCTTACTACACAGTCACCGTCTCTCCCATTAATCCAAGCAACCAAAGATAGAGCTGAAATAGGAAACAGAATCTCTACCTGGCTTGAGCTGAAAGACTTGGCTCTAGCTTAGCTCTAGGTCCCATAAGAGGGAATAGTCAAGCCCCTCTCAAGCCACGCCCCCAGTGTCCTTTCTTCACCTTTGTTTGTCAGTCCATTCTTTGACATGTCTCTTGTATTGATGTTTTTTTTGTTGAGGATTTCGGCTGCATCCTTTCTCGTCTCTGCTCTTATGCAGAGATCTCCCATATTCACCCTTTTAAGTGTACGCCTAGATGTGTCGACATGCTGTAGTTATTTCTTTATTGTGGCCATGAACTGTTCAGCCATTCCATTGGCTTTCGGCCACAGTAGTGGTATCTTTTGGTGTCTAAAGCCTAGATAGTGTGCGGAACCCTAGATGTCAAGACTCTGAAATGGTGGTCTATTGTCAGTCGTCAATGTGGCCACGATCCCCCATTCACTAAAGATGTCATTGGAAGCCACAGTTGATAGTCGAAGGATAGTCCTTATAACGGGGAACCAGCAATCGTTTTCTTTCCCTACAATTATATGTCAATTCTCTTCTGTAGGACCATAGAAGTCTTCAGCGACTTCTCTCCATACTCCCGCTGGTAGCCATGGGGCAGGCTTGTGCCGCTATCTCTGTCATTTCACCATGAGGAGAACCCAAGTTATGTCCTTCAGCAACTGCTTAGTAGCTGGGATCCTACGATGACCCTCTTGTCCTTCTGCTATGGATCTCATCGTCAGGCTTTTTGGGATTATGATTCGAGTCCATCTCATGATGATTCCTTCTTTCAGTACGGATACCTCTCGATTGATTGGTGTCAGTTGTCTGGTCCAGGAACATAATATGTAGATTCAAGGAAATGCTTCCATTTGGTTACCCTGCGTGTAGTCACGAGTGAGGGATCTTCGTCGGTCACTGCATTGACTTCTTTTAATGAGTGGTAAGCATGTGCTGCATAGTGTATTATGAAGGGTACCTCTGCTTACGCAAGATTCTGGGTGTACCGCTGGGTGCCTCGTCGTGTGGTCCGCAGAGATTCTGCTCTTTAAGAGGTTTGTGCAGAATAGGGAAGTTGTAGTCCTGGAGGTGGAGACCCCACCTTTCAATGCAAGCCTTTTGGGTATGTCGAAGATGCTAATCGGGCCAGTTGACCAGGTATGAGTGGGTACCTCTTCCCGTACATTAAGGGACGAACATACTTGCACAGCCATACGACTGCCAAGTTCTGGTTTTCTGGTTGGGTTATGCTTTCTCCTCTGTTGGCAGAGCTCTGCTGGGGTAAGAGATGAGGGTTTGGGGGGTTGTCTGGCCCAACACATCTCTGTATCAGAAAGGGGCCTAATCGCAAAGGACTGGCATCCACAGCTTCTTCTGTGTCTAGCACTTGCTAGCTGCTGTTTCATGGTTTCATGGTGGTGACTGTCTGTGGGCAGTCTTCAGACCAGTGAACCGGTTGCCCTGCAGGGCTCAGCTCTTTGCAGGGCACTGTTGTGTGGCATAGCCAGATAAATAGTGATCACAGCATTCCTTTGTGCCCAGGAATTACTTTGTCTCACCCACATCTAGAGTGGCATCATCTTGCATGATCAAACCTATTTTCGCTGGGTCTGATTTCGTGCCATTCAGTGGCACAATGTGGCCAATCTGAGGTTGCTGTTCTGAACTTCACACTTCTGGGCCATGAGCAATAGGCCTGATTTGAGAAGGGTCTCGCAGTGCCTCTCAGTGGCCCGCAGACTTTCTGAAGTATCGGGTTGTTAGCTTCTGTGGCGTCCCCATATACATGGAAATTGTCGCTAATTGAACATGTTTCTGAACGGAACGAGTAGTTGTCGGATCATTCCCTGGAAAACCGCAGCGGCTGATGATATGCCGAAGTGGAGGCATCTGCAGCAGTATAGACCCTGGTGACTGGAGAACATTGAGGTCTATAGTAACTGAGGGTATGATTCTAGCTGGTGGCAACCTTTATTTAAATCGTGTTCTGGCAATAGTTTGGCTTTCTTCAAGCCTATGATCATCTCCTCTAAGCATGAACCAGGACGCCGTTCTGTTTCAATTGAGGTGTAAGGCGAGCGCGTGTCGACACACAATCTTACTTGCAGAAACAAAAAAAAGGGGGGCCCTAGGCTTGGAACCGTCCTTGCTAAGCTCTGTCAATTGTTGTGATACCCTAATAGTTGGTGCAAGGTCACAGGGTGCATTTTGAAGTGAAGCCCACGCCTCTTTTTGGTACGATACAGGCTTTTTCCAGGATACCTCGCAGTTTGTTGTTTTTTGAAAAAGTATAAATTTTCCACGCTTGTTGCGTTTCGTGATAAGTGCAGATTTTATTCATCAACAGAGCAAAGGAAGACTCCATGCCGTGAATACTCCTGATCCCAGCCTTGATAAAGATCCACGAGGTCAAAACACATGTCGGCTGACCACAATTGGGATCATGAGCCCACACTAGAATCGATAAATAAAACCTGCACTTATCACGAAATGCAACAAGCGTGGAACATCTATCCTTTTTCAAAAAACAACAAACTGCAAGGTATCCTGGAAAAACCCTGTATCGCACAATCTTACTTGTCCTTCTGACTTTGGGACGACGGGGATACCCACTGGGTCGCTATTCTATCGTCTTTTAGCAGGCCCTGTGTCGATCGATCCCCGCTATCCTGGGGTGTTGCGGTCTGCTTGTAGCTTTTAGTTTACGTGTAATTGGACTTGCAGGTATATTTGTTTTCCAATGCCCTTGAACCAGCTTGGGATACTTGGCAGGTATCTGGGATCTGGCGTCTCTGGGCGATAGAAGGATCCAGTTGATCATCCATTAGTGTGATTTCAGGGCTGTTCTCAAGCTTAGCACGCAGTCGCATACAGTCGCACCTCCCAGTCATTGGATGTCCACTGTTCCCATTTTGTTCTCTGTATGTGAGTTGGCTTGAATCATGAGATCGCTCGTTCATGTGTATAGGCGTGTGGTTGATGGCCTTGTAAGGCTTTTCTCTTTGTTTTGTTCAGCTGTATATATCTGGATAAATATACCCCAGCACTAGGCCATAGTAAGTATGGTAGCTATCTCTGTTTCCCAAGGTTTCTATCGCCAGTTGCCTGTCCTCCAGAAGATCCAATGAAAATACTCATTCCCTGACGCCCTCAATCTACTGTAAAGGTGCCCTTTCTTGGGCATCCTCTGTCTCCTGTATTGTTTTCTATGTATGTCATTTCAAGTCAAAATAAATAACAACCACATCGTCAATAAATTCAAATAGAAATGCCCTCCTCTAACTGAGCTGCGGTCCTCCAGTCAGCTATGAACAGTAGGTAAGGGGTCTGTATGGCTATAACATTGCCATACAATCCATCAGGGACTGCGAAGGGCTGTTTCTTTCTACAGTCCCATCAAAACGCCATGAGGTCAGGTACGCCTCTACAGGTGCGTACCCCAAGCTAATGGGCCCAGTCTCTTGTTCTGAGTGAAATCTCAGTCTTCCTTCCCTACGATCTCAGGTCACCCCTCGGATCCTCCTGTACCGCCACGATGTCCGCTCTGGAATATTTGGCTTCTCCATCTCTGCCCAAGGGAACATGATCACTCAGTGAGTCTTGGTAAGGGATTGCTTTCATTTTCAGGGTCACTTCCCTTGGAGCAGTGATATTGGCAACTGGTTTTCCTTTACCCTGCGCCCATTCATTTGTGCAGGCCTGTAGTAAACATAGGTTAGAACAAGCACTTTCCAGGATTTGTGATTCTGGTGTGCTCGTACAATTGCACAAGTAATTAAGACATGAAAGATGGCTACTCATCCAAAGGGCTTTTAGTAGTTGCGTGTTCGTCCTAAAGGCACAACAATCTAACCATTTACCATCAACGGCTAATGTGCTGGATTGTACTCAAAATCCACACGTGATAGGATGCTCATTAAATGCTATGAACCTTGAGTAAGCACCTTGGGTGCGAAACACAAGTTGGCTGATTAAATGTGACCAAACGCATTCTATAAATAAAAATCCCTTTGGGTAAGTGGCCATCTTTTATGTCTTAATTGCATGAACAAACATACAGCCCACCTGCATCACAATCCGTGGATTCCCCTTGATCTACTGATGCGCGCTGAGGGAATAGGCGGACGCGCCGCGATCCCGGCAACAGATTCCTTGTGCTCCCCTGCAAACAGTACAATTTTTGGCATGCATCCAAACTCAGAGGTCTCCCAGCATCATTCAGCTGCCCCTCGCTGCTTCTTCACATGAGCAAATACTTTATGTAGGGTCTCAAGTGTATGTCACCTTATTGTAGAATTTATATTGTGAAGTTCATAATCTCTCAATGCCTTTCGCTGGAGGGGTTCCATTTTTGACCGGTCACGTGAGCTAAAATGCAACATTTTCTATGGGAAATGTGCCAAAGAATTCAGGAAGCGCCCCCATTGATGCCACTTAGGCCTTCTACCCACTAACACAACCCATGAAGACATGCCGAGGGCATGATGAAGTCTGCCCGCGGAGAGAGGGTGCCATGAACACACGCAGCTGGGTTTCAAGGTTTATCTGGAGACAGGACGCATAGTTCCTGCAAAGAGGCATTCATGTATGCAATGCCTCTCGCAACACAATCAGGTTTCAAGTCCAAGGCCTGTTTCGCCTAAGGCATGTGCTGTCTAGGGAGACCAGACATCCCAGAACTCGCTTCCCCCTAAAACCTCCACATCCCAGGTCCCCCGAGCTTCTTTGATATTTAGAAATCCCAGTTTTGGGGAGAGGAGGAACAGCGGCTAGTAGTGATAGGTTCATAATGGGCTGTCTGCCAGCAAGGGGTGGGCTGAACCACCAACCTTTCCATTGATAGACAGACACATTAACTGACCAGGCCACAGAGGCCGCCTGAGAAAAGGGCTGGACTAGCATTAAGAGCAAACCCTCTTGTGCTTTTAACCTGCTTACAGTCACTCCTCCCTCCCACCCTACTCCCACAACACTCATTCCCCACGATTTAACAATGGTCACGAGAGCCACTGTCAAACTGGAGGCCCACTTGTTTGTTTGTGCAATTGGTTTTGTTTCAGCCCTTACACAACATCTAAAGTACACAAGTTAACAGACAAACATACACAAAGTGCATCTTATATGTCCCATCGCGTCAAACAGAATATAAACTAAATTAATCTGAAATAAACTGCGACAAAACATACACAATAATTAACAACCTTCATTACAAAAGTACAAAATACAGATTAGCTGCCAACCTAAAATAACCGAAAAGAAATCTAATTCGTTCTAAGACCTAGTATTAAATTCCCGGATTTTAACTGGTTAGTAATGTACTATAACTACCTATTCAGCAGACTCAAAATCAATTTCAAAAACCTAGCCAAGACCAGTAACAAGGGAAAGCACTCACCTTGCATGGCAGAAGTCCGTAATCGCTCCCGACACCACTAAAATGGGATTTAATGAGCCGATGAAGCAGTGCATTATCAACGTGTGCAAACATGACTAGATGTTTGAGTGGTCAAACATAACCTACATCTTTTTTCATCAACACTCAACCCCCTTCGTGGGCCGATACAGTCCCATGTGGCTAACAAATTCAAGTCCTACTTTTATGTCGGGGCCCTAACCCAGTTTTTTATTTGCAAAATCTGGTCACCCTAGTCCTTTCCCAGCAGCAAGGTAATTCCTGCTCTGCACCCGAGGTTTACCCAGCGCTGAGGCTCAGGGGCGGCAAAGTCAAAGCACATTGGCTAAACAGCGTGGACATTTCTTCCTTCTTCCTTCTCGAGCTCTTCGCTCATCCGCCTCCAACTCCCTCAGGGTCAGCCGCTTCTCCAAACAACGAGTTGGGGGCAGATCTCTCTCCGCTGCAGGGGCCTCCCTCTGGAACAGCCTTCCTACCTCCCTGAAACTTGAGGAGAACCACCTCCAGTTCCGGAAGCACCTCAAAACCTTCCTCTTTGCCTCCGCTTTCTCTCCCCCTCTCCCCTGCTAAAGTTACTGAAACTGCACTGAATCTGCAAATGGGCCATTCACCGTTCTCGGCCCAGCCACTCTCTCCTGCACTGCCTCCACGGCAACGCCTGCACTACGGGACTGTGTCTGTATCCATACAGCCCCCCTTCCCAGCACTTGTCTGCACTTACCTCGCACTTGCCACCAGCTGGCCCTTGTTATTTATCCTGTATGCTGTATGCTAATAACCCTGTACTGCACTTTCCCCTCTCCCTTTCCCCCATGCACTTTTCCCTTCCCCTCTTCCCTTGCACTTGCGCGATCTGAATGACACCTGGACTAGTAAGATCGTTGTCTGTCTCCCCTTGTTCCCCCCCTGCCTCGTCGCGCCTTGAAACACTTGTGTATAGGCGCGTTACAAATGCCTTATCATATCATATCATTTGTCCCATAGGCATGAAAATGAATAGTGAAGGCCCCATGCCCTGTAATAATTATGGCAACCTGGTCTGGCAAGTTTAGTCTCACCTACAAGAAACTAGAAAGATAGCTCAGTGAGCAAAGTAGATGTTGCGGACATCTGCGTACAGCCTCTGCTTTCTTGTCCCAGCCCCATGTTCGCAGGGTGGGGGCGTTAGTTACAGCATTCAGTTTCATGGCATTGATATGACATGATATGATATGGCATTTATAACGCTCCTATACACAAGTGTTTCAAGGCGCATTGGGGTGCCCTTCATTTCCTGGGGGGCCTTCAGGCAACCACTCATCATTTCAAGTTAGGGGTGAACCGAACTTCAGCTTCGAGTAAGTATGTGTCTTAATCCATTCTAGACCGGCTGAATAGGTGTTCTCATTCGAATGCTTTTTAACAACCCAGAGGCAAACATGCAGAAGGCAAAAGAGAAAAGAATCAAACATTGTCTGAAAGCATTCCTGATTACATATGAGGCTAAAGGCATATGTTTGTGTATTGGGTGCGGGAGTGGTCCGGATGAGTGAGGGGTGTGCAAGGCTTGTGCCTATGAGCAATGCCTCTGGAGAAACCTGAAGAATTTACCACAGGCAGTGGAGACTCGTACGGCTGGGGTAGTAAGTCATATGTCAGGCAGAGGAACATGCCCCCCTTTACAAAGCCTCCGAGGAGAACCTCTCCAGTTCCCATGTGGGCCAGTCTGCCAGAGGGAGTATGGGGAGAGGTGGGAGGACGATGGACAGAGAGCCAGGCTCGGTTGATGAAATTGGTAGGCAGGGAAGATGCAGCCGACAGTTTGCAACCTATATTGGTCTATTGCCTGTTTGTAAATCTCTGTAATAACATTACAGGCCAGCCTGCATTGACAGGAAAGGTGTGAGACATGAAAGCAACTTTCTGTGGACAGACAGACAGCGAGCACTGCATCTGTGTGGCAGCATACCCACGTGGATTGAGAATTGGTGGAATTGGGTGACTGCCCACAGGGCAAGTGCCTTCTTAGAGCTTGTACGGGTTCCAGGCTTGCCTACGTGTGATTTTCTGTACCCTAAGCATATCTGCCTCTGGGTGGCAGCCCTCTCCTTTCCTGGCCTACGTCGGGGAAACTAGCCGGGAGGTGGCGCCCGCTCATCTCACATGTACCCCCCCCCCACCCCCGTGTGTCCTTCCCTAGCGCGCAGAAGCAGTTGATTCGCGACATCCTTGTTGGTCATTGCGGCTCCTTTGAGTAGCACTGGTTCTGCACAGGCGCCACACTTCTGTATATTTGGCCCCTGCTTTGTTATTGATCTGTTCTTTCCTAGCTTCTATGCTCTCATTAATGATCATACGTTGTTTAAAACAAAGATAAATACATGAACCTTGGGAACACATTTGTTTTCCACCAAAGTGTGTTTTTCAAGTTTGGATTATTTATGAAGTAAAACAACTATTTGGCTTCATATTCAGCATGATTCGCTGACAATGGGCGATTATGCAGAGGAAACCAGAGTAACACGGCAAGGAGAGTTTTGGAGGAAGCCATATCCTTAGTTATTTACTAAGGTGTCTCGGAGGCGGCCTCTTACGACGCATAGTTCCTGCGTTCGTTGCGTAGAGGTGCGGCTTGAGACGGCTTGAGAAGGCTGAGACGGCTGAGACGGCTGGGTCCTTTCCTCGAACTGCGCCGTCGGCGCCGTCGGCTGGCTCGGTAGGCCCGGGGGACTGGCTCTAGGGCTCTAGGGCTGGGAACGGAGCGGAGCCGGGAGTCGGGAGCACGGAGGAGGACGGAGACTTTTCGTGCACACGCCGAAAGGAGAGCCGCCAGTGGTGACGGGGGCGCACATCCGATTCGTCGCCCGCTGCCCGATAGTGCAGCCCCATACGGAACAGAGGGCGCACTGGGTGCACTGTGATCCGGCGACGAAGCGGGCGAGTTCTCCCCCCCCCCGGAGGTTACTGGCCTTACGGCAAGAGGTACGGGGAGGGGTGTTGGCGCCCGCGGGTGTTGCGCTGGGCACTGGGCGCACTCACACAGACCGGACCAGGTCACTGGCTGAATAAGGTACCCCCACAAACTGCGAAGTGAGACTACCTCCCCTTTGTAAGATTTTGTGAGCGAGGAGACAGTTCCTCTATGCGGACACTTGCCCTGGCGCAATTAACATAGTATCTGCGTGATAAAGATTAGTGGCATCAGAAGTTGAGCCTG
The DNA here is from genome assembly GCF_040938575.1 of Ambystoma mexicanum. Lineage (NCBI taxonomy): Eukaryota > Metazoa > Chordata > Amphibia > Caudata > Ambystomatidae > Ambystoma > Ambystoma mexicanum. The sequence continues at coordinate 1,259,806,677 of NC_090928.1, forward strand.
GTAGAATTCCAACGTAACAGGAGACTGCAGGGATTTCCCTTTGATCCTGTAATCGGTCAATCCTACCGACTGGTGCCTGGTAGCCTACTTATCCCAGAGTGGATGGCTCCCCATAAAAAACCTGCTCCTTCCAAATACAATCTAAGGAAAAAGACACACGAACCAGACTTGGGTCCCATAATGGAAGAGTTTAAAGGCAGGAGAAATAAAGCCAAGAAGGGAACCCCCGTAGATCAAGGTAAAATAACGGGTTTTTTCCCCATAAACATACCGGCTGAAAATAATTCCACAACCCTCGAGACGCCCATGAATCAAGTGACCAATACCTCCAATTTGGATAGATCATTAAATTTTGAGGATATTGACAACAACTCCTTGCTGGACTTATGCCTATCCATACAGAAAGGCATGACACCCCAGATTGTGGTGCACTCGGAGGATCTGGAGTCTCTCACACCGGAGAACCAGAGTGAAAACCAGGGCAAACGACTTTCTCAAGCTGTAACAATGGAGAGGTTATCTACATCACCTAACCTAATTATTGATACTTCATCTGACATTGGAAGAGAGACAGACAGTAATATTCATTCGGTAGCCCAGGAAATTACCGAATTACAAGCTTCCGTGGCCTCCCTACAGTTCGCATTAAAAATATTGCTGAAGATGTCGGGCCGCATATTGGCAAACACAAACACATTGATGAGTGACACTGAGCAAAGGCGGAAGGAGGCCGAGGATGCGGAAGTCAACCTATCTGAAGCTATTATAATAGCAAACGAGATACACGAACAACAACTCCCTGACCCCCATACCGACATAACAGCTCAACCAGACATTCCAATGACCCGTAAGCAGCGGAGGTTGGCCAAGTTAGCGCTAGACAGGGCCAGAGTGAATACTCAAGAGCTCTTACCTATTGAGCTAGAGAAGCCTATCCCTCGTTCTAAAAAAGGGAAAAAAAGAGCAGCTCGAGCAAAGAAGCGAAGGGCTGCAGGAGATGGTTGTCTAACTAGTTGGTTGATTACGGAGACCACTGCAGCCCCAGATGGGGCCGAGCAACTCGAAAATACAATAATTGAATCTATACTTGAAGACGATGGCACTCTAGAAAAGCCCCCGAAAACAGCGCATGAGCTTGATTGTCTGCATAATACAAATTCTTTAGATTTGGCAAAAGAGTGTGATCCGAAGTGGGGGAATCGCACCTGTATTATTAGAAATTTATATCAATCTGGCACAAGCGCTTGGCTATCTCGCTCCGAATTTTTAAAGAGACTATTCTCGGTACCCCAACTGAGAGTCCTGCAATCGGAAGATTTTCAATTTCTTGAGCCCTTGTCAGGATCCCATCCCAAGGTATCAGCCCTGCATTGCAAATTTACATCGACCGCCCAACTACTAAGGACTTACAAAACAGAGCTGAAAACTGTTGACATTGAGCTAGACGCTGAAGTAAACTATAATGAGCCCAGCAGCTCTGAAATAGAAAATGTTACAGATGGGCCTGTGGTCGCTTGCCCCATTATGCCATCAGGAACCAAGTTGGACAAAAACAATGTACAATCCATCTTGAAATGGTTGACGGAGGCATTGTCTAAGGTGGTAGAGAATCATTGAAAATTATCGTTGGCTTCGTGGAATTGTAGGGGTTTTGCCCATCTTCTAAACAAAACAGGCCCTATAGCTCAATTATCCAATTACAACTGTATATGCTTACAAGAAACTCTTGCAATGAATCCCCTATTTTTAGATGGATATAAGGGCCACCAGGTATTTGCCAAACGAGGCGAAAGAGGTAGACCCTTTGGGGGGCTATGGATTGGGGTATCTAATAGCCTAAGTTCAAGGAGGATTCTTGGGAGCCAAAATGACCAACTATTGGCTGTTGAAATAGTATACAATATTAAGAAGTCCACCGAGAAAGCCTTGGTGGTGTGCTTATATAATCCTCCGGGCGCTATGTGTAGAGAATCAATACAAGATGGGTTACATGAGCTACTGGCCAGTTGGTTATCCATTGAAGGAAATAGTAATGTTTGTGTGGCTGGAGATTTTAACGCCCACATGCTTGGGGGAGAGAGGAGCTTTGCAAATCCTAAGCTCCGTCCCAGATGTGTTATGGAGCATGATAAATTGGAGGATGAAGGGCTTGATTGGGTATACTTCTTTTGTAGGTGGGAATTTGAGATGTTAAATGGACGCACCAAAAGTGATCATCCAGGTAAATATACTTGGAGCAATGGAACTGCGATCAGCACTCTAGATTATATTTTCGTGTCACCAAGTCTGTTGTTACTGATTGATGATATGATGGTAATACCAAACATATGGAGTGATCATGCTATTCTGGCGTGCTCATTTGACATCCTGGAGAATAATGATCGAGTGTGCACTATGGGAGATCTGAAAATCAACCATGCAGGGACCAGTATCCGCTGGACGGACAAGAATGTCTCTCGCGCCGAGGAAGCCCTACATAAGTATGGCTATCTCGGTGTCGAAGACATTAAGAAAATGACCATAGATGGAGTAGAGGACTGGATATACCTGTTCTCCGATCAATATGCCGCAACTCCGGTTGGGATAATGCTCGGTGAGCAGGAGAAATGTCCTACCTATGACAAATTTATTCGAGATACTAAAAGAACTTTGAGGGCGGAACTAAGAAGAGCAAAGAAAACAAGTATGACCTGGGACATATATAACATTGTGTCCAAGGAAATAAAGATGAGATATAGGAGGGCGATCAAAGCAAAAAGAAGCTCCGACAGAAATAGAGCCTGGCAAAAGCTAATACAGACTATCTGCTCCCGTAAAACTAGCAGTATATGGGGCCTTCTTAACGAAGCAAGAGGGAATAGGACACGGCAACTAGTTAATCCCATTTCCAGTGTGGAATGGACTGCATTTCTGGAAAAACGCAACACAGCGATCAGAGCCGAGGAGATAATCCCTTTGGGTAACATACCAACAGACCCTGACATTGACATTTCCCATGACTCCATCCTCTCTATTATTAAACGGTTGAAGTCATCCAGGGCACCTGGTCCCGATGGGCTCCCCAATATTGTAATAAAAAGTAGTCCAATTTTTTGGGCCACCCTAATGAATGTATGGTTCTCCAAGATTTTGAGGACAGGGGTACTGCCGAGTTCGTGGCAATCAGCCATACTAATACCAATATTTAAAAAAGGCAATCGATTGGACCCTAATAATTATAGATTACTTTCCATGCTAGACAGCACAAGTAAAATATTTGCATCACTCCTGCTGGAAAAACTACAGATATGGGTTGACCGACCTAAAATCTTAAGTAAATTTCAATGTGGCTTTAGGCAAGACTACTCAACTAGCCATAACATTTTTGTCATGGACTACTTACGAACTAGAGCCTTGCAAAGCGGACAACCACCCCTCTATGCACTTTACATAGATTTTAAAGCGGCCTTTGATTCTATCCCCCGAGAAAAACTATGGCTGAAATTACAAAATCTTGGCTGTCCAGATGATCTACTATACTATCTAAGATTGCTACATCAGAACACCAAGGTTAAATTGAAATTAGACCAAGCAGGTCACATGACGGAGGAAGTCGCACAAAATAGAGGAGTCAAACAAGGTTGTGTGACGGCTCCCCTAGTATACAATCTGTATGTGCATGACATACCGGCATCTATAGCCTTGGTAAAAAACTGTCCTCCTAATATTGGTAAAACTCCATGCTTAGTACTTGCATACGCTGATGATTTAGTGATCTTTGACCACACAATCAGTGGTATACGTCGCTCAGCCACAGCGCTCTGGGGATATTCTGAACAAAATGGCCTTACAATTAATGTTGAAAAAACACATGTAATGAGATACACATGTAAAAGGTCCGCGCGTGTCTCTCTATGCATTGATAGAGCTGTAATTTCATATGTCCCTGAATATAAATACCTCGGGATTGAATTTGAACCCAGAGGTGACTACACGAATTGTAAACGCAATCGGAAAATAAGAGCTGCCCAAATTACTGCCTTATTTAAAAGCTTTACAATTAAACAGGGTGGTTACACATTATGGGGATCTAGACACCTTTATATACAGGTACTAGCACCCATGATGGTGTATGGATTGGAATCACTAATTAAGATGGATCTAAATTGGTTGCAAATTATTGAGGGAAAATATTGGAGGAAGATACTAGGACTTCCGGCATGTATCCCTATGGCTCTTCTCAGACTCGAGTTGGGTCTGATATCATTGAAAGCACAGATATTAAAGAAAAGAGCCGGATTTTACCTAAAAATGGTGAATGGCGTGGGTAATGCCCTGCTAACGACATTTGCCCTGAATAATAATAATGAAAACACCCTCAGTGATTTCAAAAAACAAATGAAACAATTGCTCAAAGAAATTTGCTGGAATCATCGTGCAGGGACTTTTACGGAGGCTATGCAATCCTGTATGGGGAGACGAGTTGAGTTATGGGATTGGCTAGAGAACTACGAACATCTGCGCAAATTAAAAAGGTATAGGTTCATGGAAACTAGATTACATACATTCAAGAAACCACAGAAATACCTGATGATATGCCCGTCCCCAAGATTAAGGAGGTTTATACTTCTATTAAGAATGGAATATCTTCCCATTAAGATGACCACTGGTATTATGGAAAAGATACCCAGAGAACAACGCTATTGTCGCCTGTGTAAGAACCAGGAAGCTCTGGAGACAGCTAAACATGTACTAACCGAATGCCAGGGTATGATGGTTGACATAAAACTACACTTAAGTATGTTTGTACATAATTGGGAGACTATTGGAGACAGGTTGTTTTGGAATCATTGTGTAAACACCAACAGTATGCGTCTGCTAACCGCACTCTATTCCATTTGGCTAAGAGTGGAAGATGAGCTGGGGATATCGATATGAGGTGAGCTAGCCATCGCACTGGAAAGAATCATGGGATAATGCAGACCAGTATATGCATTTTAACTGCTGACATGATAAGAAATAATCAAAACCATGCCCAAGTATAACTATGGTGCTATTTTACGAAGAATTTTTATTTAATTTTAATTTTAAGCTTATGGCGCTTTGAATTTTGTATTGAAAGTAATTAAGATGTACATGTGTAAAGTTTGAATTTTTAAACTATATCACATTAAAGATATTATTATTATATTCAGCTGTGGCCGAATAATTGATGAACTGTTCAGTATTCGGCCGAATACTAAAGGCCTGAATCATGGAATTTTTTGCACACTTTAAAGTGACTTTGATATGATATGATAGTTTATTTATATCGTTTGCAAAATCATTGAGTTGATAAACGCAAATACATTTTAAAAAAATTATATTGTTTATTTATATCGCACCCCTACACAAGTGTTTCATTTTGCACTGAATGAGGGGATGTACCAAACAGCACATTTAGGGCCCGATACATGGAATTTTTATCAACGGTTCAAAGTGACTTTGCAATTCTGAAAAGTGACATTGTCCAGCCGACACAAACCCCCGATTAATGGAACTGTGCAAAGTGCATTATTGCAGTGCAAAGTCTGTACAAAGTCAGTGCATAGTCATTTTTCTAGTACAAAATTACTTTGTAAGGACTTTGCACAGTTCCATGAATCGGGGGTTTGTGTCGGCTGGACAATGTCACTTTTCAGCAGTGCAAAGTCACTTTGAACCGTTGAAAACATTCCATGAATTAGGCCCTAAATGTGCTGTTTGGTACATCCCCTAATTCAGCTACAGAATTCAGGTGTGTGATGCCGTTGTGGGCCCCATCAGACCCGCAATATGTTGGACCTTTCCAGCGCGGTTCAGCGCGGATTGTGCGTGAACCTCTAGACCCACAGGATCCGCAGGTTGGATATCGTGAAGCAGTTGGTCTGGTTGCTTTTGGAAGGTCGCTGAGAGCTGTGAATGGAGAGACAGGAGGGCAGAGGTCAGGGAAATAAAGTACTGCAGCATATTATCACACAACCGAAGGTACGAAAAGTCTCCTGTTACTGCAGGTAAACGCATAGCGCGTGTGATAACCTTTGCATGCGAGAAAAGGCCTGTGTGTGGAGCCCTGCATGTTCTGTGGAAAGGCCTGCATCAGTGAATCGTGAATTTCTCCAGGGCACCTCTCACAGGATCCAACGGTGGTAAACCCGACCTAAGTAAGTAAACGCAAAGCATTTGTCCCCCCGCCCCCCGTCCTCCGTAGGATAACATTTGGAACCAGTTGCTTTGTATCCTAAACATTCCGTTCCACTGCCTATTGGTAATCGAAGCTGGGTATGATATGATATGGCATATATAGGGTGACTGTACACAAGTGTTCGTAGGAGTAGAGCCATCTGAAAGATAGGAACACAACTTACTTAACTAGTAACCTTTTTTAATATCTTCTTTAGAACAAGCACCAAAACGAGTATCGATGAGTATTTTGAGTATAGCCATTGTACTGAACCTAGCTGAATTTTGAGTACAGCCACTTATTGAATTTAGCTGAATTCTGGAGTTTAGCCACGGTATTGAATGTAGCTGAATTTTGATGCAACTGTCCACCAACCTGACTAAAAACTCTCCAATATCCTGCATACTCACCCTCAAACAAAGAACAAAACAATCTCATACCTCTACAGCAGCGGAAACCTAAAACCACCACACACGGCGCAACACCCAACACGAAACTAAACCAATCACACACAAATCACCCCAAACACACTCATACACCAAACACCACATAACGTCTACCAACTGAAAACAAACCAGCACACAGTGACCAGATTTTTCCAACTGAAGCTGCCGTTATTTATAACGCGCTCAATACCCAGAGGTTTCTAAGCGCGGACCCGAAGATCGAACCTGTGTTGCTCCGTGTTGTCTTGCTTACAACGCGAGCACGTTGCCCTTGTGCTATCCTCCTTCAGATCTGTCAGAGCGCCCGCAGACCATGAAAATGCCAGCGGTGAGTGGTATAAATCAGAATAACATAACATGAATGCTCTAGCAACGGGACATCCCGCTGGACCTCACAGAGAGGGTCTGATCTATTGGTAGCAGGCCTCAGATAATAACTCTTTACCAGTGTAGATGCTATGTGTGAACCTGGGCAAATAACCTCTCTTAGGGGCAGTCATGTGACGCTGTCATTTCACACAAATCATGGTAGCGGCCGAAGTGTCATCACACAAGCTTTGACATCAGTGGCGCACCATGGCAATGACCTTTGACCTCGATGACTTCACGAGAAGAAAAATCACACAATCGTTGACCTTAATGAGATATAGAGAAGTGTATTTGAAGCCATAGAACGAAAAAATAGATTTAAAATCAATTAGTTAATCTGAAAGGGGAAATCTCAGGAGCGCAAAGGTCCCAGGAGAAACCCTTCAGCCTGATCTGTGACACCTGGCAGCTCTTGCATGCGGGTCCCTGAATCTGTCATTCCCTCCTTGTGGCCTACCTGCTCACCCACCTTGGACTCATTTCACTCGCCCAAAAAGGTCAACGTCTTCCATGAACTTCAATGGGATCGCCACCACCCTGGCAAATATTAATCACTCTAAAAAAATGCTCCTCATTGATTACAATGGGATCACCCTTCCCAAAAAAACTTTACCACCCACCAAAAATGGTCCCTCGTTGATTTCAATGAGATCACCCTTCCAAGAAAACCTTTATCACCCTCCCAAAAATTCCCCCCATTCATTTCAATGGGATCCCCCTAGTCCAAGAAAACCTGCATCACCCTTCAAGACATGTCACTCCATTGTCTTCTTTAATAATCCCCTCCAATTAGCCCTCCTTGAAGACTCAACAGGTGGAACGGTGTGTACCCGGGTTGTGTATAGGTAAACACGCTCTTCAGCGTGTAAGTCGTGTGCTCCCTCCCTTCCACGAGTCCACTGTGGAATTCCCGCCCCCCCCCCCCCCCCCCCCCCCCCCCCCCCTCCCTCAGTGCACAGTAGAAAGCGGTGTTTGCGTTCCCGCCCACGCCAGGCCTGCTAGACGCCTTCAGTCTCTAGGCAGCGTGCGTCCATCTTCCGCCTTCCTGCAAGAAGCATTTCACAACATGGCTGACTCTGTCAAGAGAGGCAAGTGGTGGCAGGCCCCGGGGCAAGCTTCCTGTACCACACACACACACACCGCATAATCCCTTCCGAGCCGCCATTCTAGGGAACGAGGAAAGGCCATGCTGAGTGTGCTGTGGGGGCTGGCATCTCACGTGCAGTAAAGAGAAGGAGGCACTTGTGCACATCACAGTTTCCTTCTACTTTTCCATCTCACTGCTCTGTCATGTTTCCCTGCTTCTCGCCCTCATGCCTAACTCCTCTTCTCCCCACTTCCTCTGCATGCCTAAACTCCTGTTCTCGCCACTTCCTCTGCATGCCTAAACTCCTGTTCTCCCCACTTCCTCTGCATGCCTAAACTCCTCTTCTCCCCACTTCCTCTGCATGCCTAAACTCCTGTTCTCGCCACTTCCTCTGCATGCCTAAACTCCTGTTCTCCCCACTTCCTCTGCATGCCTAAACTCCTCTTCTCCCCACTTCCTATGCATGCCTAAACTCCTCTTCTCCCCACTTCCTCTGCATGCCTAAATCCCTCTTCTCCCCACTTCCTCTGCATGCCTAAACTCCTCTTCTCCCCACTTCCTCTGCATGCCTAAACCCCTCTTCTCGCCACTTTCTCTGCATGCCTAAACTCCTGTTCTCCCCACTTCCTCTGCATGCCTAAACACCTCCTCTCCCCCTTCCTCTGCATGCCTAAATCCCTATTCTCCCCACTTCCTCTACATGCCTGAACTCCTGTTCTCCCCACTTCCTCTGCATGCCTAAACTCCTCTTCTCCCCCTTCCTCTGCATGCCTAAATCCCTATTCTCCCCACTTCCTCTGCATGCCTAAACTCCTGTTCTCGCCACTTCCCCTGCATGCCTAAACTCCTGTTCTCAACACTTCCTCTGCATGCCTAAACACCTCTTCTCCCCCTTCCTCTGCATGCCTAAATCCCTATTCTCCCCACTTCCTCTACATGCCTGAACTCCTCTTCTCCCCACTTCCTCTGCATGCCTAAAATCCTCTTCTTCCCACTTTCTCTGCCTGCCTAAACTCCTCTTCTCCCCATTTGCTCTGCATGCCTGAACTCCTCTTCTCCCCACTTCCTCTTCATGCCTAAACTCCTCTTCTCCCCACTTCCTCTGCATGCCTAAATCCCTCTTCTCCCCACTTCCTCTCCATGCCTGAACTCCTCTTCTCCCCACTTCCTCTGCATGCCTGAACTCCTCTTCTCCCCACTTCCTCTGCATGCCTGAACTCGTCTTATCCCCACTTCCTCTGCATGCCTGAACTCCTCTTCTCCCCACTTCCTCTGCATGCCTGAACTCCTCTTCTCCCCACTTCCTCTGCATGCCTAAACCCCTCTTCTCGCCACTTCCTTTGCATGCCTCAACTCCTCTTCTCCCCATTTCCTCTGCATGCCTGAACTCCTCTTCTCCCCACTTCCTCTGCATGCCTGAACTCCTCTTCTCCCCACTTCCTCTGCATGCCTGAACTCTTCTTCTCCCCACTTCCTCTGCATGCCTGAACTCTTCTTCTCCCCACTTCCTCTACATGCCTGAACTCCTCTTCTCCCCACTTCCTCTGCATGCCTGAACTCTTCTTCTCCCCACTTCCTCTGCATGCCTAAATCCCTCTTCTCCCCACTTCCTCTCCATGCCTGAACTCCTCTTCTCCCCACTTCCTCTGCATGCCTGAACTCCTCTTCTCCCCACTTCCTCTGCATGCCTGAACTCGTCTTATCCCCACTTCCTCTGCATGCCTGAACTCCTCTTCTCCCCACTTCCTCTGCATGCCTGAACTCCTCTTCTCCCCACTTCCTCTGCATGCCTAAACCCCTCTTCTCGCCACTTCCTTTGCATGCCTCAACTCCTCTTCTCCCCATTTCCTCTGCATGCCTGAACTCCTCTTCTCCCCACTTCCTCTGCATGCCTGAACTCCTCTTCTCCCCACTTCCTCTGCATGCCTGAACTCTTCTTCTCCCCACTTCCTCTGCATGCCTGAACTCTTCTTCTCCCCACTTCCTCTACATGCCTGAACTCCTCTTCTCCCCACTTCCTCTGCATGCCTGAACTCTTCTTCTCCCCACTTCCTCTGCATGCCTGAACTCCTCTTCTCCCCACTTCGTTTGCATGCCTGAACTCCTCTTCTCCCCACTTCCTCTGCATGCCTGAACTCCTCTTCTCCCCACTTCCTCTGCATGCCTAAACCCCTCTTCTCGCCACTTCCTCTGCATGCCTAAACTCCTCTTCTCCCCACTTCCTCTGCATGCCTAAATCCCTCTTCTCCCCACTTCCTCTGCATGCCTAAACTCCTCTTCTCCCCACTTCCTCTGCATGCCTAAACCCCTCTTCTCGCCACTTCCTCTGCATGCCTAAACTCCTGTTCTCCCCACTTCCTCTGCATGCCTAAACACCTCCTCTCCCCCTTCCTCTGCATGCATAAATCCCTATTCTCCCCACTTCCTCTACATGCCTGAACTCCTGTTCTCCCCGCTTCCTCTGCATGCCTAAACTCCTCTTCTCCCCCTTCCTCTGCATGCCTAAATCCCTATTCTCCCCACTTCCTCTGCATGCCTAAACTCCTGTTCTCGCCACTTCCTCTGCATGCCTAAACTCCTGTTCTCAACACTTCCTCTGCATGCCTAAACACCTCTTCTCCCCCTTCCTCTGCATGCCTAAATCCCTATTCTCCCCACTTCCTCTACATGCCTGAACTCCTCTTCTCCCCACTTCCTCTGCATGCCTAAAATCCTCTTCTTCCCACTTTCTCTGCCTGCCTAAACTCCTCTTCTCCCCATTTCCTCTGCATGCCTGAACTCCTCTTCTCCCCACTTCCTCTTCATGCCTAAACTCCTGTTCTCAACACTTCCTCTGCATGCCTAAACACCTCTTCTCCCCCTTCCTCTGCATGCCTAAATCCCTATTCTCCCCACTTCCTCTACATGCCTGAACTCCTCTTCTCCCCACTTCCTCTGCATGCCTAAAATCCTCTTCTTCCCACTTTCTTTGCCTGCCTAAACTCCTCTTCTCCCCATTTCCTCTGCATGCCTGAACTCCTCTTCTCCCCACTTCCTCTTCATGCCTAAACTCCTCTTCTCCCCACTTCCTCTGCATGCCTAAATCCCTCTTCTCCCCACTTCCTCTCCATGCCTGAACTCCTCTTCTCCCCACTTCCTCTGCATGCCTGAACTCCTCTTCTCCCCACTTCCTCTGCATGCCTGAACTCGTCTTATCCCCACTTCCTTTGCATGCCTAAACTCCTCTTCTCCCCACTTCCTCTGCATGCCTAAATCCCTCTTCTCCCCACTTCCTCTGCATGCCTCAACTCCTCTTCTCCCCACTTCCTCTGCATGCCTGAACTCCTCTTCTCCCCACTTCCTCTGCATGCCTCAACTCCTCTTCTCCCCACTTCCTCTGCATGCCTAAACCCCTCTTCTCGCCACTTCCTCTGCATGCCTGAACTCCTCTTCTCCCCACTTCCTCTGCATGCCTGAACTCCTCTTCTCCCCACTTCCTCTGCATGCCTGAACTCCTCTTCTCCCCACTTCCTCTGCATGCCTAAACCCCTCTTCTCGCCACTTCCTTTGCATGCCTCAACTCCTCTTCTCCCCATTTCCTCTGCATGCCTGAACTCCTCTTCTCCCCACTTCCTCTGCATGCCTGAACTCCTCTTCTCCCCACTTCCTCTGCATGCCTGAACTCTTCTTCTCCCCACTTCCTCTGCATGCCTGAACTCTTCTTCTCCCCACTTCCTCTACATGCCTGAACTCCTCTTCTCCCCACTTCCTCTGCATGCCTGAACTCTTCTTCTCCCCACTTCCTCTGCATGCCTGAACTCCTCTTCTCCCCACTTCGTTTGCATGCCTGAACTCCTCTTCTCCCCACTTCCTCTGCATGCCTGAACTCCTCTTCTCCCCACTTCCTCTGCATGCCTAAACCCCTCTTCTCGCCACTTTCTCTGCATGCCTAAACTCCTCTTCTCCCCACTTCCTCTGCATGCCTAAATCCCTCTTCTCCCCACTTCCTCTGCATGCCTAAACTCCTCTTCTCCCCACTTCCTCTGCATGCCTAAACCCCTCTTCTCGCCACTTCCTCTGCATGCCTAAACTCCTGTTCTCCCCACTTCCTCTGCATGCCTAAACACCTCCTCTCCCCCTTCCTCTGCATGCATAAATCCCTATTCTCCCCACTTCCTCTACATGCCTGAACTCCTGTTCTCCCCACTTCCTCTGCATGCCTAAACTCCTCTTCTCCCCCTTCCTCTGCATGCCTAAATCCCTATTCTCCCCACTTCCTCTGCATGCCTAAACTCCTGTTCTCGCCACTTCCTCTGCATGCCTAAACTCCTGTTCTCAACACTTCCTCTGCATGCCTAAACACCTCTTCTCCCCCTTCCTCTGCATGCCTAAAATCCTCTTCTTCCCACTTTCTCTGCCTGCCTAAACTCCTCTTCTCCCCATTTCCTCTGCATGCCTGAACTCCTCTTCTCCCCACTTCCTCTTCATGCCTAAACTCCTCTTCTCCCCACTTCCTCTGCATGCCTAAATCCCTCTTCTCCCCACTTCCTCTGCATGCCTGAACTCCTCTTCTCCCCACTTCCTCTGCATGCCTGAACTCCTCTTCTCCCCACTTCCTCTGCATGCCTGAACTCCTCTTCTCCCCACTTCCTTTGCATGCCTAAACTCCTCTTCTCCCCACTTCCTCTGCATGCCTAAATCCCTCTTATCCCCACTTCCTCTGCATGCCTGAACTCCTCTTCTCCCCACTTCCTCTGCATGCCTGAACTCCTCTTCTCCCCACTTCCTCTGCATGCCTCAACTCCTCTTCTCCCCACTTCCTCTGCATGCCTAAACCCCTCTTCTCGCCACTTCCTCTGCATGCCTGAACTCCTCTTCTCCCCACTTCCTCTGCATGCCTGAACTCCTCTTCTCCCCACTTCCTCTGCATGCCTCAACTCCTCTTCTCCCCACTTCCTCTGCATGCCTAAACCCCTCTTCTCGCCACTTCCTTTGCATGCCTCAACTCCTCTTCTCCCCATTTCCTCTGCATGCCTTAACTCCTCTTCTCCCCACTTCCTCTGCATGCCTGAACTCCTCTTCTCCCCACTTCCTCTGCATGCCTGAACTCTTCTTCTCCCCACTTCCTCTGCATGCCTGAACTCTTCGTCTCCCCACTTCCTCTACATGCCTGAACTCCTCTTCTCCCCACTTCCTCTGCATGCCTGAACTCTTCTTCTCCCCACTTCCTCTGCATGCCTGAACTCCTCTTCTCCCCACTTCGTTTGCATGCATGAACTCCTCTTCTCCCCACTTCCTCTGCATGCCTGAACTCCTCTTCTCCCCACTTCCTCTGCATGCCTAAACCCCTCTTCTCGCCACTTCCTCTACATGCCTAAGCTCCTCTTCTCCCCACTTCCTCTGCATGCCTCAACTCCTCCTCTCCCCACTTCGTTTGCATGCCTGAACTCCTCTTCTCCCCACTTCCTCTGCATGCCTGAACTCCTCTTCTCCCCACTTCCTCTGCATGCCTAAACCCCTCTTCTCGCCACTTCCTCTGCATGCCTAAGCTCCTCTTCTCCCCATTTCCTCTGAATGCCTGAACTCTTCTTCTCCCCACTTCCTCTGCATGCCTGAACTCCTCTTCTCCCCACTTCGTTTGCATGCCTGAACTCCTCTTCTCCCCACTTCCTCTGCATGCCTGAACTCCTCTTCTCCCCACTTCCTCTGCATGCCTGAACTCCTCTTCTCCCCACTTCCTCTGCATGCCTGAACTCCTCTTCTCCCCACTTCCTCTGCATGCCTCAACTCCTCTTCTCCCCACTTCCTCTGCATGCCTAAACCCCTCTTCTCGCCACTTCCTTTGCATGCCTCAACTCCTCTTCTCCCCATTTCCTCTGCATGCCTGAACTCCTCTTCTCCCCACTTACTCTGCATGCCTGAACTCCTCTTCTCCCCACTTACTCTGCATGCCTGAACTCTTCTTCTCCCTACTTCCTCTGCATGCCTGAACTCTTCTTCTCCCCACTTCCTCTACATGCCTGAACTCCTCTTCTCCCCACTTCCTCTGCATGCCTGAACTCTTCTTCTCCCCACTTCCTCTGCATGCCTGAACTCCTCTTCTCCCCACTTCGTTTGCATGCCTGAACTCCTCTTCTCCCCACTTCCTCTGCATGCCTGAACTCCTCTTCTCCCCACTTCCTCTGCATGCCTAAACCCCTCTTCTCACCACTTCCTCTGCATGCCTAAGCTCCTCTTCTCCCCACTTCCTCTGCATGCCTCAACTCCTCCTCTCCCCACTTCATTTGCATGCCTCAACTCCTCTTCTCCCCACTTCCTCTGCATGCCTGAACTCCTCTTCTCCCCACTTCCTCTGCATGCCTAAACCCCTCTTCTCGCCACTTCCTCTGCATGCCTAAGCTCCTCTTCTCCCCACTTCCTCTGCATGCCTGAACTCTTCTTCTCCCCACTTCCTCTGCATGCCTGAACTCCTCTTCTCCCGACTTCGTTTGCATGCCTGAACTCCTCTTCTCCCCACTTCCTCTGCATGCCTGAACTCCTCTTCTCCCCACTTCCTCTGCATGCCTGAACTCCTCTTCTCCCCACTTCCTCTGCATGCCTGAACTCCTCTTCTCCCCACTTCCTCTGCATGCCTCAACTCCTCTTCTCCCCACTTCCTCTGCATGCCTAAACCCCTCTTCTCGCCACTTCCTTTGCATGCCTCAACTCCTCTTCTCCCCATTTCCTCTGCATGCCTGAACTCCTCTTCTCCCCACTTCCTCTGCATGCCTGAACTCCTCTTCTCCCCACTTCCTCTGCATGCCTGAACTCTTCTTCTCCCCACTTCCTCTGCATGCCTGAACTCTTCTTCTCCCCACTTCCTCTACATGCCTGAACTCCTCTTCTCCCCACTTCCTCTGCATGCCTGAACTCTTCTTCTCCCCACTTCCTCTGCGTGCCTGAACTCCTCTTCTCCCCACTTCGTTTGCATGCCTGAACTCCTCTTCTCCCCACTTCCTCTGCATGCCTGAACTCCTCTTCTCCCCACTTCCTCTGCATGCCTAAACCCCTCTTCTCGCCACTTCCTCTGCATGCCTAAGTTCCTCTTCTCCCCACTTCCTCTGCATGCCTCAACTCCTCCTCTCCCCACTTCGTTTGCATGCCTGAACTCCTCTTCTCCCCACTTCCTCTGCATGCCTGAACTCCTCTTCTCCCCACTTCCACCCTCCATAGCCCGAAACACCTTCTGCTCATGTCTCCATGCGTCGAGTGTCACCTGCCATGCACTGCCTCGCTGTGTCCTGGGTCGCCACCTTCCGTCCACGTAAAGATCATAGATGCCAACCTGTCACAGTGGGCTCCAGGGCCACTTTTGCGTTGCTCACACACCTATGGCCCACATTAAAAAAATGTGCATAGTTTCTATCGCTCCGCCCACCTAACTCAAAGGACACAATGAGCTGTGAATCCCCCACAATGAGGCCAATTCAATGAGAATTAGAAACAAGCACAGTTCCCTTTTATTTACAATTTTGTAAAACTGTTTAATAGCATATGTTCTGTTAAAGGTTCTTATACGGCGCAGTTCTCACTTCCGTGGTCTCTTGGCGCTCTGGCGCATCTGTAAAGGAGGCAGGCTGGTAAGTTAGTAGAAATTGAGCGGGAAAAAAAGAGCAAGAGAGCTGTCATGTACTGTTGGTACCTTCAGTTCGGTGACACCGTTCACTGAGCATAGGTGTGTTTTTTGGTTGGTAGCCGCCATGTGGTGTTGGCAGAGACTATGTGTGGTTTGTTACGTTGTTGTGGTGTTGGGAATTGCTTGCTGTTTGTTGTGCTGTAGAAGTATATTTGTGATTATGCAAAACAGAGGGGGGGTGTCTGGGAAACTCTCTACCAGCACGAACATAGCCCATTGACTTGTTCTTGGGTGGATGGCCCCTGGGAGAGTCTCAACCAAGTCGTTAGCTCACTGTTCTTTTCACAGGGGCAGTCCAGCGCCGAAATGCTAGGCAATTCTCCTCTGAACAAGAGTACCACAGCAACCCCATACACGTGTTTCAGCCTAGTTGGACATTATCAGTGAGGTGAAGCTGTGTCTCTCTAAGAGCAGTGAGCAAGGGGTCCACGTCTGGAGTCCCCTGGTAACTTAGGGTGAGACCCAAAGTTACTTGGTATGCAAAACGGGGGAGGGAGGAGTCTGGGAAACTCTCTGCCAGCGTGAACACAGCCCATTGACTAGTTCTTGGGTGGATGGCCCCTGGGAGAGTCTCAACCAAGTCTTTAGCTCACTGTTCTTTTCACAAGGAAGAAATATCCCCACATATCAGTCTTTGTCCTGCCCAGTGGCAGTCAAGCACCGAAATTCTAGGCAATTCTCCTCTGAACAAGAGTACCACAGCAACCCCATACACATGTTTCAGCCTAGTTGGGCAACAGTTTCACCTCACTGATCATGCCCAACAAGGCTGAAACACATGTGGCACCAGACTCACTCACTCCCATAGGATAACATTGGGGATTGGACTTGTAGTGCATTGATGGGGACAAGATGGATGCCCCCACATATTTCGGTTCCCAGAACTGCATGTGCAGTCTAGTCTTTTGGGTGTGGTTCAGCCCAGAGACACCTGGGATACCCAGAGACTATTTCAGCCACGCCCAGGCTGAGAAACATGCTTTGTGTTTTCTGCACCTGCACCGTGACATTCACCGTGTTCGGATCGGTCTCCAGTAGGCCTGCATCTTTCTTCTGCGCTCAGCTCTGCAAGAACAAGAACACCATTAGGAACATCCTTACCTTGCGGCTGCCCATCATTCATCGCTTCTTCTGTTCTGCGGGCATCTTCGGTGGTGTCATTCCCTTTCTGCACGCCGCTTCCTAAGCATTCAGCAAATCTTCGCTTATTTTTAAAGACTGTACGAGCTTCAAACGCTTACCTGAATCCCAGCCGCTCTGGGGGAACTCTGTCTCCGGAACTTCTCATCCATCTGCAAGAGGGAAAAGACACTCCAGGTTAGCATGTAAACATCTAGAGGCACCGCATACAGCGCTTACTCACCACATTTGTTCTTCATAACCGGCATCCACGCTGAAAACGTTGCAGCACCTAAAAGACACAGAAAAAGTACTTAGTTCAATACAAATACAAAAGGGTTGCATCGCGCTCTCACTCACCTTTAGCGCTACTCATCTCAGCAGCACGTCGACATCCCCGGACGCCGGCCATCATCTAAGGAAGGAAAGGAAAGAAGTTAGAGACTGTTCAAAAGACTCATCATACTTACCTGTCGGACTCTTGCCAGTGAAGTAACTAGGCAGCAACGAGCCCGCATCAATCAACGCGCCCCTGCGCTGAAAGCAGGACGGAGAGCACACTTTCCAAGAAAACAAGGTGAGCTGTGGATCAAAGGGAAGGGTTAGACCCCGGGGAAGAAGGGGTTCAAGCACACAGAGACAATAGGTAGTTAAACTCTACCAATCCTGTGTTTCAGGCCCAGTCTCCAGTCGAGTAGACTCCAGGGAAGGGTTCGAGGTCGTAAGAGGTCAGAACAGGCTGAGTGACGTCCTCGTGGATTCCAGGTGAGCGTTACACTTAGAGAGGCAACAGTTTCACCTCACTGATGATGCCCAACAAGGCTGGAACAGGCGTATGGGGTTACTGTTGGTACTCTTGTTCAGAGGAGAATTGCCTAGCATTTCGGCGCTGGACTGCCCCTGGGCAGGACAAAGGCTGATATGCGGGGAAATTTCTTCTCTGTGAAAGGGACAGTGAGCTAAAGACTTGGTAGAGTCTTTCCCAGGGCTTATTCACCCAGGAACAGGTCATTGGGCTGTGTTCTTGCTGGTAGAGAGATTCCCAGACCCCCCTTTGTTTTACATAAATTAACTTTGGGTTTCATCCTAAGTTAACAGGGCGATCCAGACGTGGACCCCTTGCTCACTGTTCTTAGAGAGGCAACAATTTCACCTCACTGATGATGCCCAACAAGGCTGAAACACGTGTATGGGGATGCTGATGGTACTCTTGTTCAGAGGAGAATTGCCTAGCATTTCGGCGCTGGACTGCCCCTGGCAGGATAAAGACTGATATGCGGAGAAATTTCTT
The DNA here is from genome assembly GCF_040938575.1 of Ambystoma mexicanum. NCBI lineage: Eukaryota > Metazoa > Chordata > Amphibia > Caudata > Ambystomatidae > Ambystoma > Ambystoma mexicanum. The sequence goes on from NC_090928.1 coordinate 1,259,824,824, forward strand.
CTCTGTGAAAGGGACAGTGAGCTAAAGACTTGGTAGAGTCTCTCCCAGGGGTTATTCACCCAGGAACAGGTCATTGGGCTGTGTTCGTACTGGTAGAGGGATTCCCAGACCCCCCTTTGTTTTATATTTGTGATTAGTTCAGAGTTTGAGAGGTGTATGCAGAAGGGTGAGTTTTTAGTGAGGTTAGTTAGTGGCAGTACTTTTCTTACCCCCGCTGTTCTGACTAACTGCGAGATACGGCTCACTAACACAGACGGGCTAAATGCAAGATACGGCTCACTAACACAGACGGGCTAAATGCAAGATACGGCTCACTAACAGACAGGCTAAATGCAAGATACGACTCACTAACACAGATGGGCTAAATTCAAGATATGGGTCACTAACACTGACGGGCTAAATGCAACATACGGCTTAATAGCACAGATGAGCTAAATGCAAAATACGGCTTAACTGCTCAGAGAGGCAAAGCTTCACCTCACTGATGAGGCCCAACAAGGCTGAAACACGTTGCTTTTGGTACTCATGTTCAGAGAGGAATTGCCATAGCATTTCGGTGCCGGACTGCCCATGTGGGCGGGACAAAGACTGATTTGCAAATGGATATTTCCCATCTGTGAAAAGCACAGTGAGCAAAAAGCGTGTGCTGCAAACTCTCACCTCAGAACATGCCATGTTCTTTCTGGAGAGGAGCGCCAGCTACCTTTTTTGAAATAAATGCAATATATGGCTCACTAGCACAGACGGGCTAAATGCAAGATACGGCTCACTAACACAGGTGGGCTAAATGCAAGATACGGGTCACTAACACAGACGGGCTAAATGCAATATATGGCTCACTAACACAGACGGGCTAAATGCAAGATACCGGTCACTAACACAGATGGGCTAAATGCAAGATACGGGTCACTAACACAGACGGGCTAAATGCAAGATACGGCTTAATAGCACAGATGGGCTAAATGCAAAATACGGCTTAATAGCACAGATGAGCTAAATGCGAGCTATGGCTCACTAACACAGACGGGCTAAATACAAGATACGGGTCACTAACACATACAGGTTAAATGCAATATATGGCTCATGAACGCAGACGGGCTAAATGCAAGATACGGGTCACTTACACAGATGGGCTAAATGCAAGATACGGGTCACTAACACAGACGGGTTAAATGCAAGATACGGCTTACTAGCACAGATGGGCTAAATGCGAAATACGGCTTAATAGCACAGATGGGCTAAATGCGAGCTATGGCTCACTAACACAGATGGGCTAAATGCAAGATACGGGTCATTAACACAGACGGGCTAAATGCAATATATGGCTCACTAACACAGACGGGCTAAATGCAAGATATGGGTCACTAACACAGATGGGCTAAATGCAAGATACGGGTCACTAACACAGACGGGCTAAATGCAAGATACGGCTTAATAGCACAGATGGGCTAAATGCAAAATACGGCTTAATAGCACAGATGGGCTAAATGCGAGCTAAGTCTCACTAGCACAGATGGGCTAAATGCGAGCTATGCTCACTAACACAGACGGGCTAAATGCAAGATACGGGTCACTAACACATACAGGTTAAATGCAATATATGGCTCATGAACACAGACGGGCTAAATGCAAGATACGGGTCACTAACACAGATGGGCTAAATGCAAGATACGGGTCACTAACACAGACGGGCTTAATGCAAGATACGGCTTAATAGCACAGATGAGCTAAATGCAAAATACGGCTTAATTGCACAGATGGGCTAAATGCGAGCTATGTCTCACTAGCACAGATGGGCTAAATGCGAGCTATGGCTCCCTAACACAGATGGGCTAAATGCGAGCTATGGCTCACTAGCACAGATGGGCTAAATGCGAGCTATGGCTCACTAGCACAGATGGGCTAAATGCGAACTATGGCTCACTAGCACAGATGGGCTAAATGCGAACTATGGCTCACTAGCACAGATGGGCTAAATGCAAGATATGCCTCACTAACACAGATAGGCTAAATGCAAGATATGGCTCACTAACACAGATGGGCCAAATACAAGACATGGTTCACTAACACAGATGGGCTACATGCAAGATATGGCTCACTAACACAAGTGGCCTAAATGCGAGGTATGGCTCACTAACACAGACGGGATAAATACAAGATACGGCTCACTAACACAAATGGGCCAAATGCAAGAAAGACATGGCTCACTAACACAGATGGGCCAAATGCAAGATATGGCTAACACAGATGGGCTAAATGCAAGGCATGGCTCACTAGCACAGATGGGCCAAATGCAAGATATGGCTCACTAAAACAGATAGGCTAAATGCAAGACATGGCTCAGTAGCACAGATGGGCCAAATGCAAGGTATGGCAACGCAAATGGGCTAAATGCAAGATATGGCTCACTAACACAGATGGGCCAAATACAAGACATGGTTCACTAACACAGATGGGCCAAATGCAAGATATGGCTCAGTAACACAAATGGGCCAAATGCGAGATATGGCTCACTAACGCAAATGGGCTAGATGCGAGATATGGCTTAATAACACAGATGGGCTAAATGCAAAATATGGTCACTGATAGGATAGCTTAAGAGGGCACAACGGCCTGATCACAGAGTCAGTTGGCGGTCTGGTGTGTGGGGATGTGCACGGGACCAGTAAGCGCTGAAACAGGGAAGCACGGGCTGGGGAAAAGCACAGGCTGTGCTCAATGGGTTAAATACTTACAATAATGTCTCACTGGATAAGGGGTCTACTCACCCCAGGTCTGGATGCACAGGGGGGCATAGAGCACACAATGCGTGGATTCTAACCCTTATTGTTTTCAATAAGGGAAAACGGCCCAATCACTTGGCCAGTTGGCGGTCTGGTGGGTGGTGGTGTAGACGGAACCAGTAAGTGCTGAAACGGGGAAGCATGGGCCAGGCAAAAGCACGGGCTGCGCTCGATGGGTTACTTACAAAAATGCCTCACTAGATAAGGGGTCTTTTCACCCCAGGTCTGATGCACACGTTGTATTTTCCCAATAGAGGTGACAATTAGTTGTGATTAATTTCATAGGGAAGTATTTGATCTTATTTGCATCACTCAGGTAAAGTGTCCACTGCATTGCGCATTCGAGTTACCTTTTAATAGGTAATTCGAAGTGATAGGATTGCACTGAAGTGCCTTGTGATCTTGGGCAAAACTGTTCTGGGAATGTGTCTTCACTAGCAGTGACTTTTTGACAATTTGAAACATCAATAATTAGCACATGAAAATCGTTATTGACCTCCTCTCAGCCAATCAGGATGTTTAGAGTGTAGTCAATAAATACTGATATTGACTGCATTCAAACATGCTGTCTTCAGAAGCAGACTAAGAAACAACAATGCAATTTACATGCCAAATTGTGTTCCAGCAAGACACTTCCTCTGTGGGAGGACCTTTTTTGCTGCAACGTGCTATCTAACATAAGAAAGAAAGAGATAAAACATTGGGAAATGCTTTCAATTTCTTTTAGAGAAACCATTTACTTTGACTTGACCCCTAATGCTTGCTCATGTTAAACCTGTCACAAGTCAACCAATCGAAATGCACGTTATTTAAATACTATAAAATAAAAACACATTGAAATTATTAACTCAGTTTGTCTATTTACTTCACTCACTCTTAAAGCACAATTTTTTTACTTCAACCCGAAAAAACTCCCCATCATGTATTTCTACTCCCACCGTGTGCTAATAGCCTGAGAGACATCGCAAGCATTCAGCATTGCTTGGGATAATCACCCGCTACCAACTTATCACAACACAATTATCTGACTTACAACTAACCCAATTTTAAACACTTGCATGTCAGTGCGTGATTTATTTTTAGATATTAGATGTTTTTTTTTTCATTCCAGGCCCACCAAAAACTTGTGTGCCTGACTCCAAAGCACTTAAATTGTTTTTGTTTTTTCTGGAGATGTGGAAGCTTCTGGACTGTGAAATCTGCTAGCTTTAGGAGGTCAAACCTCTGTCACTGGCAGAAGCAGACCGCAGTAAAGCCATTATATGGAGATGAAAGTGTCACTTTGCATGTAAAAGGAATGGATCACCACTTTGGGAAGTGAGGACCTTTTTTCTCAGCCTGCCCTGCTCACGGGTTTCCTGACACGGTTTGCAACCTCAAGGTTTAGTTGTTTTTTTGCCGATCAAACCCACAAGTGGCGGGTCAGTTGGGAGCGGCCTTGTCCCCTTTGGTCTCTCAATTCATTCCCTTTCTGATTCTGTTTTTGCCGTATCGAGTCCTGCCAGTGGGGTTTTGCTTCTTTCTTCCTGATGTGTCAGGCTGTGGATTGGTCTTACCCTGTATCCGTATTCTCTGTGGGATAGTACCACCTTAAAATGACCAGGGAAGAACATCTGGGAAGTCTGTTGTTTCTGAGTGCAGTCAGGTGAACTGTCCTAGGGAAATCCAAGAGCGAGGAAGGGGGCCTCTTGTTTAGGTGGAGAAGGTGTGCATGGCTGAAAAGAAAGGGAGAGTCTGAAAGACAGAGTCCTGCTTCCAGAGCAACCATGCAGGACCAGAGAAACAACGGTAAGACCAGGGTCCGGCTGGATGTCTGACACAGAGTCTGCGGTAATTGAAGACGAGGAAGGAAATCCTACGGAACAGGAAATGAGAGACGTGAACCGCTGCGTGGAGCTAGCAGAGAAAGCCCAGACATGTGGAGTCGGTCAAGAGGGCAAAGTGAGCGGCATGAAGCCAGTGGCGGCGTGATTGGACGTTAGGAGGAGAGGTTGGAGCGCAGAGAGGGAGTTGAGAAACAGCAAGCAAGGGAGGATAGCTCAGGGGCAACACGCTCGCCTTGGAAGCAAGATGACAGGGAGCACCACAGGTTCGATCCCCGGGTCCGCGCTTACAAACCTCTGGGTATTAAGCGCATTATAAATAACCTACCATATCATATCACTTTGGGGGTCAACTGGAGAGAAACCATAGTCCATGGAATAAAGGTGCACCTCGCGACCAGGATTAACAAGCCCTAGAGCACGTTGGGAAAAGTAACTTCGGGGAGTTGAATCTGACGAGAAGCACTGCATGCTGGGATTCGGGACTCGAGTTCCTCAAACTGAGAAAGCCAGTCAGATCAGAAACATCGCATGCTGGGTAGGAGGGTGTGCCGTCCTGTAATTAACTGGAGAAACTATAGCAATCAGGAAGCTTGCATGCTGGGATTGAGGGTGTGCTGTCGTGGAATGAACTGGAGACACCATAGCGATCAGGAAGCTTGCATCCTGGGACTGAGAGCGTGCCATCCTGGAATGAATTGGAGAAGCCATCGCGATCAGGAAGTTTTCATGCTGGGACTGAGGGTGTGAGGTACCAGTAGTTGTCATTTATATTATGGCTTTTGCCCTTTATATGGCCGCAATGTGCTTTGTGGTGGGAATGCCCTCGGGGACCGAAGTCCAGGTATGGGAACATTCTCAGAAAATTCTTAAAGTGTGTGTGTGTGCATTTGGCCAAGATTAGGAGTCAGGTGGGCTGGCTAGGCAACACAAAGCAGGCATGTGGATGGGTGCTGAGAGAGGTCACCAGAGAGCGCTAGTGAAGGAGGCTCAATATGTGAGCAGCTAGACCAAGAATTGTCATAGGTTGTCGCTGTATTCTAATGTCAGAGGTGTTGAGGCAAGTCTGGAGTAAGAGCGAAGCCGTTATGTGTCGAGCTAGACCGAATTTGTCATAGTCGTAGCTGCATTCTAAAGTGTGTGCATTGATAGCAGTGCCCGTGGCAGATGTCCATCAAAATGGTGCGTTTATGCATACCTTAAGCTCAGTTGGGGCTTATCTTTGATCTCGCTGTGTGATCCGATCGTCTGTGTGAAGAAGACAAGCTGCCCTCATGTGCTCTTCTACGCACTATAGAGTCAAAGTCCACTAAGTGGAAATAGACAGGCTACCCTTATACCGGCTTCTGGGCGTTGCAGACAGGCTGCCCTAAGATCTAGGGTCATAGGCATTTCTAGCGCAATAGACAGGCTACCCTTATAGTATAAGTTCCATAATAGGCTAACATCAGGCATCTTCTAGTGCAGTATCAAGAATGGGAAAATGCACTTAGATTTAAAACGTTCAGTGTGGCGGAAACATACACCTACATTTAAACCATAGAGTAGTAGTAGAATGCATCTAGATTCAAAACATTTACAGGGTAATTCATAGAATTCAGCGCACAAGTAGCGCACGCGGCTGGCGCACAGCGTGCGCGTGCGATAGTCTGCGCCAGCCGCGTGCGCCAAACCGAATCCGGCGCACAGCGTATTCATGGATTTTAGGCACCCAAACCAGCCGTGGCGCAGAGTATCGCAGCGACCCTGCAGCAGCGCCAGTAACGCCCCCAAGAACGCCCTCGCGCAAGGAAAAGCCATCAAAATCGCTAAATCATCGCAAAGGGCTGCGCTAACCCTGGACCAGTTTACAGGGCTGCCAAACAAGGAACGCAAAGCGGGTAACGTGCATATCAGGGGTACGCGTGAAGTTATACACGCGATTAGCCAGGGTACGTGTATTACAGGGGTATGCGGGAAGTTTAACATGCGATTAGCCAGGGTACGTGTATTACAGGGGTACGCGGGAAGTTCAACACGCGATTAGCCAGGGAACGTGTATTACAGGGGTACGCGTGAAGTAGAACACGCGATAGGCCAGGGAACGTGTATCACAGGGGTACGCGGGAATCATCACACGCGAACAGCCAGGGTGCGTGTATTACAGGGGTAGCGGGAAGTTCAACACGCGATTGGCCAGGGTACGTGTATTACAGGGGTACGCGTGAAGTAGAACACGCGATAGGCCAGGGAACGTGTATTACAGGGGTACGCGGGAATTATCACACGCGAACAGCCAGGGTGCGTGTATAACAGGGGTAGCGGGAAGTTCAACACGCGATTGGCCAGGGAACGTGTATTACAGGGGTACGCGTGAAGTAGAACACGCGATAGGCCAGGGAACGTGTATCACAGGGGTACGCGGGAATTATCACACGCGAACAGCCAGGGTGCGTGTATTACAGGGGTAGCGGGAAGTTCAACACACGATTGGCCAGGGAACGTGTATTACAGGGGTACGCGTGAAGTAGAACACGCGATTGGCCAGGGTACGTGTATCACAGGGGTGCGTGGGAATTATCACACGCGAATAGGCTGGGTGGGCCCTCACAGGTGTACCCTGTACACCCTCCACGGCCCCTGCAGGCAGCCCACAAAACAGGGGACTACCCTGCACACCTGATCATGTCCCCCTGCATCCCCATCCACCAGGGGCACCCTCCACCAGGCCCCCACCCATGTCTCCCACCACCCCCACCCCCCAGCAGTGCAGGGGCACCTGCCATCAGGCCCCCACCCATGTCTCCCACCACCCCCACCCCCCATCCACCAGGGGCACCCTCCACCAGGCCCCCACCCATGTCTCCCACCACCCCCACCCACCAGCACTGTGGGGCACGTGGCCAGCAGGCAGTCAGGCAGCAGCAGATGGCAGGTGGGAGCGTGCTCAGGGCTCTGGGGGACTGTAATTCGGCCTCCTGGCCAGGAGCGTGGTCTTTCGTGTTTGGACGCGTGGACAGCCTGATAGGGAGTGATTTAGCACGTGAAAACCCCACACTCAGCGAATCGCGCGAAAACCCGTCACCAGCATATGTGCGTCTATAGTTACCTGCACGTGCAGTGTCAAAGCGTGTGATTGGTGAAAATGGATCTACACGCAGGAGTGACAAAGCGTGTGATTGGTGAAAATTGATCTACACGCAGGAGTGACAAAGCGTGTGATTGGTGAAAAGTGAGCTACACGCAGGAGTGTCAAAGCGTGTGATTGGTGAAAAAGGATCCACACGCAGAAGTGACAAAGCGTGTGATTGGTGAACATGGGCCAAGCACGTACACGCCGTAAGTGACGCTGTACGTGTGGGCCTGTATATAAGGTAGTGTTGAACACCATTTCCTTGTACGTGCTTTTCGTGGAGAGCGAGTGGGTGAATTCTGTACTTCTTGTCGTTTCACACGCGATTTACTTCACAGCGTTTCCAGTTCGTACTCCCTGTTACCTCTGACAGCTTTTTCTCTTTTTCCTCTTGTACTGGTTTACCTGGGCCTGTTCCCTCAAACAGTGTCCCCTTCTACTGTTGTCCTGTCTCCTCAGACAGCGTACACATCTTCTTTTGGCGGGGGTGTTGCCAACCAAACGCGCTCATTTTTCACGCTCTTTTACCTGGCAGACGGTGAGTCACGCACGTATCTAACTTCTGTGCTTGCCCCGTGTGTAGCCTACCCCTTCAGAGGTCATTCTAGGCTGCGTGTGACACGCATACGTTCATTGTGTTACTGGATGCCACAGCGTAGTGCAGGGTTTTCCATCAGCACACGTGGTCTAGGAGGGGTATTGTGCACGTTCCTTAACTTTTCTGGGGTGCCTGTGCGTTGCGTGACCCGTCATCTTTCCCCAGGGGTGTCATATAGCCTTGCCACTGCACTAGGGTACGAATACCATCTGGTACCCAACCCCTTTGACACCCAATTGCCCAGGACAATTGTGCACACCGACTCCCATACGCACAATAACATCAGTGCCATGGTTGGGAGGCGTGCAAGCCGTAAGGGTGGCAAAGGTGGCCGAGCCACACGTGGTGGCCGTGGAGGATCCACTAGGGGACGTGGTTGTGACTTGCAGGGTGCCCCTGTCCCCCCCAGTCTGGAGGACCAGTCAGGGACACCCATGCCCCCCCCCCCCCCAGTTGAGGGTCATGTGGCTGATACCAACCCTGATCAGCCCTTGTTGGACCAGCCCATTGTGGCAGCAGACCTGTCCGAGGGTGATCCCATCGCTGACATCCAGGTCAGCAGGTCCACTGCACGTGCACCGGTGCACATTGGTGTCATCAGGGCACGTGCATCTATGCCAGATAGGTCATCTGCTGGCCCCCGTATCCAGGGTGTGGCTCCATCCACCCCACCTCTCATACACCCTGCCAAGACTGTGTCGGTCCTAGTTCATGCACCTCAGATCAGGCCTGACCCCATCCCACTACCCCCAATGCCTGCACCTACTCCCATGCTGAGTGTGCAATCCCACACACCCAGTACTGAGTCCACCACGGCTCCTGCCCCTAGTGTCCACAGCGGCGTAGGACACTCTGGATCCCCACCCCCTTCCAAGCGCAAGAGGAAGAGTGCACGTCCGGCACAGGCTGATTCCCAGGCACGGCTGCACAGTCCGGCCCATCAAGGAAGCCAAGCTTCACAGACGCCGAACTGAATGCACTTGTTCAGTATGTGTCAGATCATGATAGGGAAATGGTCATCGTTGCAGGGTCCAAGACCACACATGCCAGACGCCAGGCACACTGGCAGACCATTGCTGACAGAATAAGTGCCCTTGGAGTAGTGAGGCGCACAGCTAGTGATTGCCAGAAGCGCTGGAATGACCTTAAGCGCAGGGCAAAGGATAAGCTGGCCTCAAGTCATGCCGCAACCTTGGTGACTGGAGGTGGGTCCCCAGCACAGGAAATAGAACTCACACCACACGAGTCCGTAGCTGGATCCTACGTCAACGAGACACAACTCCAAGGTGTGGGAAATCTCCCTGATTACGAGGCATCATCCGGTGAGTGCACATGCATGTGTGTATTATCCATGTGCATGGTGTGTGTGTGAAGCATCCATGTTGGGTGCCTGTCAAGGGGGTGTGTGGCAGAGTAGATAGTGGCACCCATGTGCCTCATCCAGTATGTTCAGTGCAACACCATCTGCCCACAGCACTATCCCAACTGGCAACAGTGCACATATGGCCCTACACCATGGAAGTTGCCCTTGAATTGTCATTTTGTCACTACATTGTTGCTCATACTCCCCTGTCTATTCATCTGATGTCTTACATACCATTCCTATACTTTCCCCCAGCCAATCAAGTTTCATCTTCACATGCCTGACATGCAATGATACCACATGCTAATGCGTCCTCTGTATATAAATGCCAACCAACATGCTGTCATACTGTGGATGTTGCCTTGACATCCACCTCCTACCTGTGTGCTTTGGTACCGTCTGGTTTCGAGCCCCATTCCCTCACACTCCATGCTGCTCTTCATGGTCTATCTTCCCTGACTTCTACAGTTCAGACCATCGTGCCCTACTCACGACACCTGCTTGCTAACAGTCAAATGAGGGCACCCTGCCCTCCAATGCGACCCACCCTATTGCTGACAAGTGCATCTGAGCCTACTCAAAGCCAACTCTCACTGACATCTGCTCATACATGCCTTTGCCTGTCCCATAGACCCTTCACATGGTCCCTGTCCTCTCTCCTTGCTCCTCTTCCACCATCAATGGTGGGACCCGTTGGGGTGTACTCCTGGCCTCCTTCCAATCCTCAGAGGCCACAATTGATGTGCATGGTAATGGGAGCATCTCAGTCCAAGGCCCTTAGGCCAACCTCATTCTCCTTGAGAAATGCTAGCCACATCTCATCAACTTCCTTACCTCTCCTGCTGTCCCCCCTCCTCTCTCCTCATCAATCCTGCACTGCCTCCCTGCACCCTCCCATGATCCTTCTCCGCCTCCCACTCCAACTCCTACACATGCTGCACCTCTGATCTCTAGCACTCCCCGTAAATCCTCCAAGGCTGTCAACCTCCTCCACAATTACACTCCTTTCACTGCGGCTGCATCAGGCATTCCTCCGATATCTGTCACTTACATGAGGTTATGCACCTTGACATCCTTGGTCTCATGGAAACATGTCTGACGGCCAGCTCTGTCTGCATCCTTCACACACTCCTACCTGATGTTCAGGAGACCCTCTCCTTTGCCCGCCACTACTGTGCAGGGGGGGTGTGCCCTTGGCTTCCCTGAGGGTATTCCTGCCACTGTCACTCCTACTTAGACCTACTCCACTCTGGAATGGCTTGTGTGACGTCTCTCTCTACCACACCTTGACATTCACAAACTGTGCGTACTGTGTCTGGGAAAACTGGTCAAATGTACTACTTCCTTTCTGAGTGTCTTCACCTCTCCTCCTCACTCATGTCCCCAGACACAGAAATCCTCTTCCTTGTTGCTGTACGCATCCACCTGCATGCTTGTTGACCCCCCCACGTGACCTTTCTGTGACCTCAGCAACTCCCTCTCACCCTCTAGACTCCCGTCTGTCCCTACTCATTCTGCAGGGCACACTCTTGATGCTCTGATCTCATCTGACTTTCCCCTCTCCGTCCATCTCTGCACTCCTCTCTCCTGGAGTGATCACATTCTCCTCTCCTCCCAGCTCACCCTCACCACACCACAGGCAAAGCCACCCTCACCACTGTCACACACCTTCTTGGTATTCCAACCCATGAAGTGTGTGTCAGTCGAGGCTCATGCTGCCAAAATCTCCCCCCCATCCAGCTCCCCCTTAGGCTCACTCCCATCCTGACAGGGCCCACTCCATGCTCCACTCTATGTCAGGTACACTGGATGTCTTTGCCACGGTCATGACCACCTGTCTGAAGCCCCATGCCAATGCAGAGTCCTGGCATGACTCGGATCATGTGAACCCAGACCACAGGTGCCGGGTGGCAGAGAGGGAATGTCCTGCATCATGCTCATCCTCTGGCAAACTGGCCTGCCACATGCTCCAAAGGCAATAGCGCCTCACCCTTTTCACCAAGATGAGATCCCCAATCCAAGGGCACATATCTGCGGCATGTGACAACTCTGCAGGACAGATAGAAATCTGCAAGGACCTTGCCGAGCCAGATGCAGTGTGTACCTCCCCTGTCCCCTCCGAGCCCACAGCACTGCATGATTGTCTCTGTACCCCTATAGGCCACCCCCCCCAGCACTTGTCTGCGCCTAACACCATCTGCCCTTGACGTTAAGTCCTACTTACCTTGTACAGCACTTCCAGCCGCCACTTCCCCTTGTACATCATTGTGCCACCCACCCCTGCACTTGCGTGACATGAATGACACCAGCACCAGTAGGATTGTTGACTGGCATCCCCTACTGCCCCACCACCCCTCAGTGCTCCGCTGTACCTTCATACATTTCTGGACCGGTGCTTCACGAATGCTATATGATTCCTTTACAGGTGATGGGGAGGTGGAATCTCATTGTTTACTGCATTTTGTTGATGTAGACAAGGCACTGTGCATCGTGGCCAATTTGGACTAGCAGATCCATGTACAACATGTCAACTTATTGATGTGATGATGCAATGTCAGGACCAGAGTGGTAGAAATCCAAAAAAGTTGCCCTCCTCTCCCTCTTCACTTGGTGGCTATGTCACATGCCATGTGTGTGATGGCATGTGCCTTTGACATGGCAATCACCGGCCAATGTGTGATGGCAGTGCTAGGCAGCATGGTGAGCAGGCGTTGCTCTCCAATCTGTACATCGTATGCCCTGAGCCTCCCCTACAGACCCAGTGATGGTGAATGCATAGGAGGTCTCCCAGTCATGTGGGACATGTGTCGTAGAACTACTGCCTCTGTTGTTCATCAGCCCTTGTTGCATGCCATGGTGCTAATGCCTGTTTCCATTTTTCTCTTTCATGTCTTTGCAGGGGACGAAGCACCTGTTGATGCTGGGGATGTGGTGGTTGAGCCGTCCCAGGAGGGCAACCCGGGCCGACCTTCCACAAGTGAGGGACGTGGTGTGTTTGTGGGTGAAAACCCACAAGTGCTGCAGGTCGTGCTGTCGAGGGGTGTCTCTGGGGGTTCCTCCCCCGAGCAGTATTCAGGTGTAGACTCGGAGGATGACACCTATGTGCAGTCGCAGGTGAGTGTTCTTGGGAGAGAATCTCCTCTGTCCGACCCACCTGCAGCCGGGCCATTGCCCTCAATGGGGATGTCAGTGTCGGCAGCTCAGCCTCCGGTGGTTACGGATGCAGGGCCACACCACACAATCTCTGATCCTGTTCCTGGGGCTGCAGATCAGAGAGGGAATGCAGTCCTGCAGCCTGAGGCCTTGCCGGCACAGCAAGGCGCAGTCCGCCTTGCCCCAGGCAGGTGTGGTGCCCGTCAACGTGGTGGCCGTATGCCACCTGGCAATACCGCTTGGGAGCAATCCATCTACGGTATGGCCAACCAACAGGCAGCATCATCCGAGATGATTGCACAGGCCATGGATAGGGTGGCCACTTCCATTGTCCCCCCAGAAAGGCTGATGGAGCGACTGGAGCAGGCTACAGAGTCCATCAGCCAGGCACACAGGGAGGATATGTTGGCGTCCAACAAGGACAGGCGGGCGGCACTGGCGACTCTGCGGGAATCACTTTCCATGGAGTCCCAGCGCCACAGGGAAGGCCTGAGGGAAGAATTCCGTCACCTCAGGTCGACCCTGTTAGAGCTTGAGGCTTCATCCCATAGAAGGACAGAGGAGCAGCTGGAGCGTCTGACACGGACGCTCTCGGCCGAGATGCAGGCAACTCGTGCGGAGGTCAGGTCATCCCGGGAGTTACTGCATGGGGACCTCCGCATGATTATAACCCAGAACCAGAACTACCAGACCCGCCTGCTTGCAGCCATGGAGGAGCAAACTCGTGCTTTGCGTGGGCTGCCTCCCATTGTCACACCATCTTCTGAGGCAGCTCCCCCACCTCCTGAGTCAGCTGCAGGGTCTGGCCAGAGCGATAGCGACTCATCTCCCACAACAGAGTAGCCGTGTGGGCCACGAGCCTATGGGGTGTTTTAGTTTCCCATGATCCACACAGGTGGATTGTGGCGTGCATCCTGTCCTCGGACCTCATAGGTGCCCCCCCCCCCCCCCGCCGGCCCTTTCATGGCCATTTTTTCTCAATTTTCTTTTTTCTTTTCCAAGAGTGTTGCCTTGTGTGGGTACCTGGGCATACACTGTATTGTGGCTGGGCACATGCAGGCTTGTCCTGAGTTTGGTTTAGATGCTTGGGTAGCAGACATCCACACCCCTCCTGCTTCCCTTTCCATGGGCTTGCAAAGGGTGTGCCCAAGTGACAGCAAATTACACGGTGACATTGGACTCCCATGAGCTGTTGGCCAGTCCATAGTCAATACTGTGTAGACATTCATAGTGTACATTGTTGTTGCACCTAACTATGCATGATGGTTTGATATGTGCCTCTACTTACATATGTTGCTCATGTTTTGCAGGTATTTCACACAGTTCTTCACACAGGCATACTCTCTGGAGTCAGACTACATGTCGGTAGATGTGCACTGACACTTTTGCGTGGCGCCATCACTGTACATCTGGACGGTGAGGACATACCAGCAGAATCAGGTAATGAGACTACCATTGATTACATGCATTGTGTCTTGTTTGGGTGGGCTTCAGGGTGGGTTGGTGTGTAATTTGATTGAAATTACTCTTACACAGGTGTGTAGCAGTGGCTCCAGCGCGGTTAGCTGTTCAAGTGCGGCTATGTTCCATTTGGGGCACTGCTATTTGTGACACCGGTGTCATGTTGTGATGGCCAGTTTGTTTGCTCTCACATACCATGACATGGTGTCCTCAGTGGCGGGACTGTGAAGGGGATGGGTGACATGGCAATGTTGTCATGTAGTGAATTGCCTGTGGCAATGCATATTTGATTGATGGAGTTGTGTCTTCTCGTTGTGATGCATTGCTGGTGTATGTGTAGGTAGGGGTGCACACATAGTGACACTTCCATGTTAACAATCTCAGGCTGATGTGTATCTGACAGTTTATTGTCGAGTAATTTAGTGACATTGTCAGGTAGTGTCATCATTGATTGTCAGATGGTATGTGCCAGAGCAGTGTGCACTAGCCAGCACTGTGATTCCTAGGTGAAGAAGTTGGCCACCAGTTGCGTACGGGCTGCCACCCCCCGTGCCCTTTCCCCTCCCATGCGCAGCGGGCGTGCATGTGGTTGTGGATGTGGGGGCACCACCATGTCCACGGGCAGGCCCCGGCGTGTTGCAACGTTGTGCAGGACACATGCTGCCACTATGATCCTGCACACTATTCGGGGAGCATATAACAGCTGCCCGCCAGAACGGTCAAGGGAGCGAAAGCGTGACTTCAGCACTCCGAATGTGCGCTCCACTATGCCCCGTGTTGCAATGTGGGCTGTGTTGTACCTTACCTCGGGTGGCGTGGTGGGGTTCCGGATTGGGGTCATCATGTGGGGGCTGATAGGGTAGGCACTGTCCCCTGCGGAGGTGGTGATGGGTATCATTAGTGGTGTTGTGTCATGACCCAGTATCTGACATGCATGCATGTGCAGTGGCATTCATGCTCACCAAGCAGCCATGTATCTCCATGCTGGCCAGCCTCCAGGTCCCGGCATAGTGTAGACATTCTGTAGATGAAGCTGTCGTGGGTGGACCCGGGATAGTTGGCATATACTGATGTGATTATTCCCTTGGCATTGCATACAACTTGCACGTTGATGGAATGCCAGTGCTTGCGGTTTCTATAGATGTGCTCTGTTGCCCTGGGTGGACGTAGAGCCACATGTGTGCAGTCAATTGCACCAAGCACTTTGGGGAATTGAGCCACACCATAGAATTCCTGGATGCACGTCCGCCTTTCTGCATGAGTCCTGGGGAGATATATGTGCCTGCGGACTGATGGCCGTGCAGTGATGATGTTCAAGACCTGGTGTAGGCAGCGTGACTGCGTGGCCTGTGACACACCACCCACTATGGCACTTGTCCGCTGAAAGGATCCAGTGGCCAAGAAGTGCAGTACATTCAGGACCTTCTGCAGGGGGCTGAGTGCTTGGGAGCACAGGGTGGGTGATGTGAGGTCATCCTCCCACTCACTGACCAGGTCCAGTATGATGTGTGCTGGAAACCTGTACCTCCCATACACCTGGTCATCAGGCATCCCGAATAGGCTGGTTCTGGGTGTGAATATTCTGGCCCTGACTCTCCTCCTCCTCCTCCTTTGGTAGCCCACTGCCACTGCTGCTAGGAACGGTATGTTCATCCTGGCATCTGGCTTGTTCATTGATAAGTGCGCAAATTAATGCCTTGTGCGTGTTCTAGGCGAGCGTGTGACCCTCGCACCCCTGGAATCTAGTTCCCACTCCAATAGCGTGTGGAAATTCCCACGCAGCAGGCATACAGGTGCGCAGACGTACTTGCGTGTGTAAGTGCCCGCGCACCCCTGTAATACACGTACATTGGCCAATCGCGTGTACGCGCACTTTTGGCCAATTACACGCGATGTAATACACGTACATTGGCCAATCGCGTGTACGCGCACTTTTGGCCAATTACACGCGATGACACTCTGACGTGCAGTATTTCCACGTGTGCTCCGTCATCACGTGCTGAGTGGGGAACGCCCGTGCGGATCACGTCAGACGCGCTTACGCGGTGAGGGACTCTGGTCCAATAGAATCGCGTATGCGTGCTGATGCACTTACGCGCTAAGGCCCTTTCCTCGGATTTCACGCTGACGTGCAGGAATTTCACGTGCCAAATCACTCCGTATCAAGCTGGCCACCCGAAAACACACGGAACACCACGCTCCTGCCCAGAAGGCCGAGTTACTGCCCCCCCAGTGCCCTGAGCAGCCTCCCACGTGCTATCTGCTGCTGCCTGCCACCCTGCCTGCCTGCTGCCACCGTGCCCTGCCATTTGGTGCCTGCACATCAGCCATCTGCAGGGGTCCAGTTGCTGTGTCCACCCCTGCTGGAACTGAAGACTCCCAACTGGGATTACATCGCTCCACAGCCCAGCCCCAGGACCCAGTTGCCCACCCACACCTGCCTCTGGGGTTGCCATGTCGGGCACTTCGACATCTGGCACCAGTGGCAACCCCAGGCCAGAGGGGCAGAGGGGCACCAGCTTCACTGCCACCGAAGTTGGTGTCCTGGTGGAGCATGTCCTGGGGCAGTATGATGCCCTCTTTGGATCGTCCCGCGCCAGCAAGGAAGGACGGGAGAGGATCTGGGCCGACTGTGTGGTTGCCATCAACGCGGAGGGGGTGGCAACCCGCAACGTCCAGAAGATCAAGAAGCGCTGGGAGGACTTGAGGTCCAGGACCCTTGTGAAGGCCCGGCGCCTCGTGGAGGGGGGCCGGGGCCGCATGAGTTCCATCCAGAAGAGGGTCCTGGAACGCGTACGCCCAGCGCTCCACGCCCAGGTCCTTGAGAGGGAGGCCCGTCTGGAGTTGAGCGGTAAGTGTGCAAGCATTACTGTGTGAGACAGGGCATGTTGCGGTGTGCTGGTTCTATGATACTTGCCTGTATGTGTGCCATGGGCCATGTATGCATGTATGTGTGCAGGGACATCATGGTAATGCATGTGCGACCAGTGATGTGTGACCCACATGGTTGTTGCATGTGTTGAAATGTGGCATGGGGAGCCCTATGCAGATTTAGGACATGAGAGCATGCCAGTCTCTGTACCTGGACATGGATGGGGGTGAAGGATGGGTGCTGATGCCAGGTACATATATGGTAGCCATGTCTGTGTGCCTGACCTGCGTGTCTGTGACTTGTGCATGCCATGGATGCATGACACATGTGTGTGACAATGCACAGATTCTGTGACGCACCCAACTAACCCTTGTTTCGCCTGTGTTCGTTGTGTTTGGGGCCAGATGGATGTGACTGAGGTGAAGTGTGTGCATGTGATATGCATGAGCCATGATGCATGTGAGTCACATATCATTGAATGTTTCAAGAGTCAATTGGACATGCATGGAAATGTGCATGGCATGCACCATGCCTGTTACTGTGTGTGTTTTGCCTGGACTGACCCATGTGTTGTGGAGGGACATGATGGAAGTGTACTTTGACAGGGGTGCTCATCTGCTATTGCTTCCTGTCTAGGGGACCATTTTACAGTAGCCTGATGCTTGTGTCCTTTGTCTCCCTCTACGCAGCGGCTAGTGAAGAAGAGGGCGGAGACGGCGCTGTGGAGCAAGGCGGCGGGGATGCCCCCACGGCTGCAGCGGAAGGGGTGGGTGAGCCCCCACAGGGGCCTGCTACGGCGGGAGACGGTGAGGAGCCATCCAGGTTGGTGGTTTGCACAGAGGAGGAGGAGGCCGACACTGGTGCACACATGGGGCCTGGTGGGAGCATCCCTGCTGGTGCAAGTGGTGCAGTCCAGGGCCAGGGGCAGGAGGCAGCACAGGTCACCGTGGAGGTGCCTGTGCATGTCGCTGTCCCTGACCCTGTGAGTGCACCACCATGCACCAGCAGGGATGCCCCGTCCCAGGCCCGTCCGCAGGTAGTGGGGATGTCCATGTCAACTGACTCCCCTCCACCTGCGGCCGTGGGAACCCCTGGCCGCGTGGAGCAGGTCCTGATTGGGGTCGCGATGCGCACGGCTGTGATTCGTGATGACGTGCGTGCTTCCCGGGAGGAGCACGCACGTCATCACGAAGTGCACCGTGCCGACGTGGCCCAATTGGGATCGGCCATGTTCGGGGGGTTCCTGCATGTGTTGGCCAATCTGACGGCCCTCTCCTCCTCTGTGCAGGCTATCCAACGGTCGTTCTCCTTGCCGTCTTCCGGCCCAGATGCCACCATGGCCCCCTGTGGACCTGCCCCGACCAATGCAGCCAGCTCGGTGGGGATCCCATCCCTGCCACAGTTGGGAGTCGGAGGTCCAGCAGGGGTGGACGACACAGCAAGTGGACCCCAGCAGATGGAAGATGTGCCGGCATCATCGGGCAGGGCACGTGCACGACGGCGTCGGTGGTTACCATCAGCCTGGATGCCGTCGTGCTGGCAGAGGCAGTGGCGTCGGAGGCAGCAGCGGGCTCGACGTGGGAGGCATCATGGCTCAGGGCCATCAAGATCAGAGGGGCAGGCATCGGCCGGAGGGCAGGGCAACCCTGGCATGGCGGTGTGTTCCGTGTGGGAGGAGTTTGGCCAGCGGATAGGTGCGGAGCGGCAGCGGGCGGAAGAGGAGCGGCTCGCCATGGCCAGGGCGGAGATCTCCATGCATCGGGCATTGAGGCGGGCTGAGTGCCTCGAGGAGGCTCGCAGGGATTTTGGTGAGCACATGGGGTTGTCCCTGCGAGACCTCGGGGCCAGGACAGAGTCCCGCCTCCAGGACATTGACATGGAGTTCGAGGATGCCCTGGCCAGCATCACCAAGTGAGCCGCAGGACTAGCCCGCTGCCTTTGTATATAGTTTTGTAGTTAGTTAGTGCTAGGTTTCCTTTATTTATTTTTATTATTTTGGACCGCTCGGACAATGGCCACTTTTTTGTACATATTTATTTTATTAGTTAGTATTAGGTTTCATTTGTGCTGTTGGGCTCATGGACCCTGGAACATTCCTGTATATATTGATCTATTTTGGGAGATACATTTTTTAAATTTTTTATTGTTTACACCATGACGTAATGGTTTTTCTTTGATTTCCTACTACATGGTTTTGCTTTGGACAAATTATATTGATTTTTTCATCCTTTGTTTTTTGGTTTATCATTTTTGTTCTCGGACATGGACCTTTTATTTACTTTGCCACATAGTTGTAAGTTTTATTGGTTTACTTGATTTGTGTTTTTAATACATTTTTATATTATCTTACACTTGTGTTATTTTCTCTTTGGTTTCTTACATGTCATGATATGGGTTTTGACATTCACTTGCACCCATTGTGTATGTGTGTGTGACAGACATGTGTTCTTTTGCATACTTGCCTTTGGGGTTGTGTCATGTGATTGCATTCACTATGTGGGTGCATGCAATCCTTGCCTGGGTGTTTGTGCTGGGTATGCTGGCCATTACTGCCATGATTGTGTATCGTCAGGACCTGGGGCCAGGGGGACATGGGTGGGGGCCTGCTGGCAGGTTCCCCACAGTGCTGGGGGTGGTGGGAGACATGGGTGGGGGCCTGGTGGAGGGTGTCCCTGGTGGATGGGGGGTGGGGGTGGTGGGAGACATGGGTTGGACATGGGTGGGGGCCTGCTGGCAGGTTCCCCACAGTGCTGGGGGTGGGGGTGGTGGGAGACATGGGTTGGACATGGGTGGGGGCCTGCTGGCAGGTTCCCCACAGTGCTGGGGGTGGGGGTGGTGGGAGAC
The DNA here is from genome assembly GCF_040938575.1 of Ambystoma mexicanum. Lineage (NCBI taxonomy): Eukaryota > Metazoa > Chordata > Amphibia > Caudata > Ambystomatidae > Ambystoma > Ambystoma mexicanum. The sequence goes on from NC_090928.1 coordinate 1,259,844,833, forward strand.
ATGGGTTGGACATGGGTGGGGGCCTGCTGGCAGGTTCCCCACAGTGCTGGGGGGGGTGGGAGACATGGGTGGGGGCCTGGTGGAGGGTGTCCCTGGTGGATGGGGGGTGGGGGTGGTGGGAGACATGGGTTGGACATGGGTGGGGGCCTGCTGGCAGGTTCCCCACAGTGCTGGGGGTGGGGGTGGTGGGAGACATGGGTTGGACATGGGTGGGGGCCTGCTGGCAGGTTCCCCACAGTGCTGGGGGTGGTGGGAGACATGGGTGGGGGCCTGGTGGAGGGTGTCCCTGGTGGATGGGGGGTGGGGGTGGTGGGAGACATGGGTGGGGGCCTGGTGGAGGGTGTCCCTGGTGGATGGGGGGTGGGGGTGGTGGGAGACATGAGCAGGTGTGCAGGGTAGTTCCCTGTGGTGTGTGCTGCCTGCAGGGGCCGTGGAGGGTGTACAGGTAATGCCTGGGAGCACACAGCCATATCGCGTGTGGGACTTCCCGCGCACCCCTGAAATCCACGTACCCGGCCATATCGCGTGTGGGACTTCCCGCGCACCCCTGCAATCCACGTACCCGGCCATATCGCGTGTGGAACTTCCCACGCACCCCTGAAATCAACGTACCCGGCCATATCGCGTGTGGGACTTCCCGCGCACCCCTGAAATCCACGTACACGGCCATATCGCGTGTGGAACTTCCCGCGCACCCCTGAAATCCACGTACCCTGCCATATCGCGTGTGGAACTTCCCGCGCACCCCTGCAATCCACGTACCCGGCCATATCGCGTGTGGAACTTCCCGCGCACCCCTGAAATCCACGTACACGGCCATATCGCGTGTGGAACTTCCCGCGCACCCCTGCAATCCACGTACCCGGCCATATCGCGTGTGGAACTTCCCGCGCACCCCTGAAATCCACGTACCCGGCCATATCGCGTGTGGAACTTCCCGCGCACCCCTGCAATCCACGTACCCGGCCATATCGCGTGTGGAACTTCCCGCGCACCCCTGCAATCCACGTACCCGGCCATATCGCGTGTGGAACTTCCCGCGCACCCCTGAAATCAACGTACCCGGCCATATCGCGTGTGGGACTTCCCGCGCACCCCTGCAATCCACGTACCCGGCCATATCGCGTGTGGAACTTCCCGCGCACCCCTGAAATCCACGTACACGGCCATATCGCGTGTGGAACTTCCCGCGCACCCCTGAAATCCACGTACCCGGCCATATCGCGTGTGGAACTTCCCGCGCACCCCTGCAATCCACGTACCCGGCCATATCGCGTGTGGAACTTCCCGCGCACCCCTGCAATCCACGTACCCGGCCATATCGCGTGTGGAACTTCCCGCGCACCCCTGAAATCAACGTACCCGGCCATATCGCGTGTGGGACTTCCCGCGCACCCCTGCAATCCACGTACCCGGCCATATCGCGTGTGGAACTTCCCGCGCACCCCTGAAATCCACGTACACGGCCATATCGCGTGTGGAACTTCCCGCGCACCCCTGAAATCCACGTACCCGGCCATATCGCGTGTGGAACTTCCCGCGCACCCCTGCAATCCACGTACCCGGCCATATCGCGTGTGGAACTTCCCACGCACCCCTGAAATCAACGTACCCGGCCATATCGCGTGTGGGACTTCCCGCGCACCCCTGCAATCCATGTACCCGGCCATATCGCGTGTGGAACTTCCCGCGCACCCCTGGAATCCACGTACACGGCCATATCGCGTGTGGAACTTCCCGCGCACCCCTGAAATCCACGTACCCGGCCATATCGCGTGTGGAACTTCCCGCGCACCCCTGCAATCCACGTACCCGGCCATATCGCGTGTGCAACTTCCCGCGCACCCCTGTAATCCACGTACCCGGCCATATCGCGTGTGCAACTTCCCGCGCACCCCGGTATGCACGCACACGTTTATTTTTTCTCTCAGCGCGTGTCTGTGTTTGTGGATACCCCTTTGTACGTCATTTGTCCTGGAGGGCCACAGTATTGGACATTGATCATGTCTGTATATAGGTGCTATTTGTTGGCGCACCTTTTAGCGCACATTTCTTGCAGGCGCAGAGACGCTACCGCCTGCTTTCTTGTGGCGGTCGTGTTTGTGCCTGTTTGTGCCTGTGCGCTGCTTTGAGCGTGCGCTTTTTTGCCCTATTCTATTCCATGAATACGTGTTGTATGCGAGCGTGTGGGCGTTCCGCGCACTTGCCTCCTATACTTTCCCGTGCCGCCCACATTCTTCCCCATTCCGAGTGTTGTGCCCCATTTTATTCCCCATTCCGAGTGTCCCGCCCTGTGTTCCGCCTACTTTAGAGCTGTGCGCTGCGCTCGGAGTGATAGCGCAGTGGCCGTGGCGCACGACGTTGGTTGACCTGTGCGCCGGCCTGCGCCGCGCGCTTTTTCGGCGCACGTCCTCTGCTTTTCTTGCGCACGGACTTCCATGAATCGACGTGCGCTGGTTTCCCTGCGCTTTTCGCTAATTTTCGGCGCAGCGCACGTATTGGCCCCTCTGCGCCGGGATTTTCGGCGCACATTTATTCCATGAATCGGCCTGTTAGTGTTTTGAAAAATACACCGAGATTCAGAGCATACAGTAGTGGGAAAATGCACCTAGATTCAGAACCGTATGTGAAGTGAAAATGCACCTAGATTCAAGACCTTCAGTGTGGTGAAATATTACCTAGATTCAGAACATTCAGTGTGTTCAAGAATGCACCTAGATTCAGAACATTCAGTGTGTTCAAGAATGCACCTAGATTCAGAACCTTCAGTGTGGTGAAAAATGGCCATAGATTCAAAACCTACAGTAGTAGTAGAATGCACCTAGATTCAAAACATTCAGTAGTGGGGAAAAGTTCACCTAGATTCAAAAACTGCAGTGGTGGGAAAACTGCGCCTAGATTCAAAACTTTCTTTATAGTGAAAATGCACCTAGTTTCAAAACATACAGTGGGGGGAAAACTGCACCTAGATTCAAAACTTTCTTTATAGTGAAAATGCACCTATTTTCATAACATACAGTGGAGGGAAAACTGTGCCTAGATTCAAAACATTCAGTGGTGGGAAAAATGCACCTCGATTCAAAACATTCAGTAGTGGGGAAAAGTACACCTAGATTCAAAGCCTTCAGTGTAGTTAAAATTCACCTAGATAAAAAAAAATACAGTGGTGGGAAACTGCACCTAGATTAAAAACATTCAGTAGTGGGGGTAAATGCACCTAGATTCAAAATCTACAGTGATGGGAAAAATTCACCTGGATTCCAAACTTTCAGTAGTGGGAAAATGCACCTAGATTCAAAACATTCAGTAGTGGGAAAATGCACCTAGATTCAAAACACACAGTGGTGGGGAAAATGCACCTAGATTCAAAACATTCAGTAGTGGGGAAAAGTACACCTAGATTCAAAGCCTTCAGTGTAGTTAAAATTCACCTAGATAAAAAAAAAAATACAGTGGTGGGGAAAATGCACCTAGATTAAAAACCTTCAATATAGTGAAAATGCACCTAGATTCAAGACCTGCAGTGCAGTGAAAATGCACCTAGATTGAAAACATAGAGTGATGGGAAAACTGTACCTATGGGTAAAAATAACCCTAGATTAAGAACATACAGTAGTGGGAAAGTACACCTAGATTCAAGACATACACTGTAGTGTGGAAAATGCACCTAGATTCAAAACATTCAGTACTGGGGAAAAATGCAACTAGATTCAAAAACTACAGTGGTGGGGAAATGCACCTAGTTTCAAAACATACAGTAGTGCGAAAACTGCACCTAGATTAAAAACTTTCAGTAGTGGGGGGAAATGCACCTAGATTCAAAACATAGATTAGCAGTAGAATGCACCTAGTTTCAAAACATTCAGTGTGGTGGAAATTGCCTCTTGATTCAGAACATACAGTAGTGGGAAAATGCACCTAGATTCAAAACCTTCAGTGTAGTTAAAATTCACCTAGATTAAAAAATACAGTGGTGGGAAAACTGCATCTAGATTAAAAACATTCAGTAGTGGGGGAAAATGCACCTAGATTCAAATTCTACAATGATGTGAAAAATGCACCTAGATTCCAAACATTCAGTAGTGGGAAAATGCACCTAGATTCAAAATATACAGTGGTGGGGAAAATGCACCTAGATTCAAAACATAGAGTGGTGGGAAAACTGCACCTTGATTCAGTAGTTGTATAAATAACCCTAGATTCGGAACATTCAGTAATGGGAAAATGCACCTAGATTCAAAACATACAGTGGTGGGGAAAATGCACCTAGATTCAAAGCCTTAAATGTAGTGAAAATGCACCTAGATTCAAGACCTGCAGTGTAGTGAAAATGCACCTAGATTCAAAACATAGAGTGGTGGGAAAACTGCACCTAGATTAAAAACATTCAGAAGTGGTGAAAAATAACTCTAGATTCAGAACATACAGTCGTGGGAAAATGCACCTAGATTCAAGATATACACTGTAGTGGGGAAAATGCACCTAGATTCAGAACATACAGTCTTGGGAAAATGTACCTAGATTCAAGACATACACTGTAGTGGGAAAATGCCCCTAGATTCAGAACATACAGTAGTGGGAAAATGCACCAAGATTCAAGACATACACTGTAGTGGGGGAAATTCCCCTAGATTCAGAACATACAGTCGTGGGAAAATGCACCTCAATTCAAGACATACACTATAGTGGGGAAAATGCCTCTAGATTCAGAACATACAGTAGTGGGAAAATGCAACTAGATTCAAGACATACACTGTAGTGGGGGAAATACCCCTAGATTCAGAACATACAGTCGTGGAAAAATGCACCTAGTTTCAAGACATATATGTAGTGGGGAAAATGCCCCTAGATTCAGAACATACAGTCGTGGGAAAATGCACCTAGATTGAAGACATACACTGTAGTGGAGAAAATGCCCCTAGATTCAGAACATACAGTAGTGGGAAAATGCACCTAGATTCAAGTGTCATGACCCCTGCCCCTGGCCCTAATAGGCAAGCCATCTGGGCTACACCACAGCCTTCCATCATGGCCCCAAGGGCCTTGCCATTCCGCCGAAGACTCTCCTGGAGTCAGTCCTGGTGCCTTTGGCGCCAGGCTCATATGTGAAGCCAGAGAACTTGAAAACTGGAACTTGCAATAGCCTTTGGGCAACATGGATGCCCCCGCATAGCTCAGTCCCAGAACTGAGCTATGCGGTCTAGTGTTTTAGGTGTGGTCAGACCTAGGGGCACCTGGGATGCCTGCAGGCTATATAAGCCATGCCCAAGCTGAGGAACACGCTTCGCAGCGTGATGCTCACCACGTTCTGTTCAGATCCTCATCTGCCTTCCTGAACCTGTTACCAGTAAGAACAAGAACATTGTTAGAATACACTTACTTGCGAGCGAATCCTGCTTCTGTCCTCTGCTCCTGGGTCCTAGATATACACCAGCTTGGCGAGCGCTCCTTCGATCTGGAAAGCCTCACCTGAGGAGAAAAGAGAACGGAAAAGCAGCATTAGTAAGCGTTTATTCTCCAACATAGAAAACAATCAAAATAAGCGCACGCTTAGCTGGGGTTGACTTGTCCTTGGCCCACGTCCATTCCGGGCCGTTTTAACGACCTGCAAGAGGGAAGAAAACACTGATTAGCGCACAAGAGATCAGGAAGGCGGCACGTGCCACGCTTTACTCACTGCTCTTCATCTTCTCGGCAGCATCCATTCCGGGAGATCCAGCGGTCTGTAAGGAAGAGAGAACAAACAGGTCAGCACAAGATAAGGCACATAGTGCCGCACATCGCGCTTCCACTTACGATCTTGTGCACAGCCACAAGCAGCACGGCACCACCAGAACACCATTCGCACCTAAGGAAGAAGGAGAGACATTAATAGGGGCAATTGCAAAGTAAAGAATGAACTGCCAAACCAGCAGTCTTACCTGGACAAACAGGACTCGCAGCAGGTCTGGACGTACCAGTGAAACAACTAGGTTGCGCCGCGCCCATCCAACAAAGCGCCTCTGCACAGAACAGCAGGATGGAGAGCACACCATATAATAAAACAAGGTGAGGAGAGCATCAGGGGGGTCGTTGGGACCACGAGGGAGGTGGGCTTTGGGCCGGAAGAGACAATAAAACTAAACCCAAATTCATGTGTTTTCAGACCCGGTCCTCGGCCAAACAAGAGTCCAAAGGAGGGGGTTCAAGGTCAGAAGTGGTCCAACCAGACTGAGTGGCGTCTCCGCAGATATCAGGTGAGCGTTACACAAGACATACACTGTAGTGGGGAAAGTGCCCCTAGATTCAGAACATACAGTATTGGGAAAATGCACCTAGATTGAAAACCTACAGTGCTGGGAAAAATGATATGATATAATATGATTGGTTATTTATAACGCGCTTAATACCCAGAGGTTTCTAAGCGCGGATCCGGGGATCGAACCTGTGTTGCTTCGTGTCGTCTTGCTTCCAAGGCAAGCACGTTGCCGCTGAGCTATCCTAGATTCAAAAAATACAGTGGTGGGAAAACTGCACTCAGATAAAAAATATTCAGTAGTGTGGGAAAATGCACCTAGATTCAAATTCTACAGTGATGGGAAAAATTTACCTAGATTCCAAACACTTAGTAGTGGGAAAATGCACCTAGATTCAAAACCTTTACTGTGGTGAAAATGCAACTAAATTCAAGATCTACAGTGTAGTGAAAATGCACCTAGATTCAAAACATTCAGTAGCGAAGAAAAATGTACCTAGATTCAAGACATACAGTAGTGGGAAAATGCACCTAGATTGAAAACCTACAGTGATGGGAAAAATGATATGATATAATATGATTGGTTATTTATAACGCGCTTAATACCCAGAGGTATCTAAGCGCAGATCCGGGGATCGAACCTGTGTTGCTTCGTGTCGTCTTGCTTCCAAGGCAAGCACGTTGCCGCTGAGCTATCCTAGATTCAAAAAATACAGTGGTGGGAAAACTGCACCCAGATAAAAAATATTCAGTAGTGTGGGAAGATGCACCTAGATTCAAATTCTACAGTGATGGGAAAAATGTACCTAGATTCCAAACACTTAGTAGTGGGAAAATGCTCCTAGATTCAAAACCTTTACTGTAGTGAAAATGCAACTAAATTCAAGACCTACAGTGTAGTGAAAATGCACCTAGATTCAAAACATTCAGTAGCGAAGAAAAATGCACATAGATTCGAAATCTACAGTGATGAGAAAAATTCACCAGGTTCCAAACATACAGTAGTTGGAAAATGCACCTAGATTCAAAGCATACAGTGGTGGGGAAAATGCACCTAGATTCAAAACATTCCGTGTAGTGTAAATGCACCTAGATTCAAAACCTACAGTGGTGGGAAAATGCACCTAGATTCAAAGCATACAGTGGTGGGGAAAATGCACCTAGATTCAAAACATTCCGTGTAGTGTAAATGCACCTAGATTCAAGACCTGCAGTGTAGTGAAAATGCACCTAGATTGAAAACATAGAGTGGTGGGAAAACTGTACCTAGATTCAAAACATTCAGTATGGGTAAAAATAACCCTAGATTAAGAACATACAGTAGTAGGAAAATACAGCTAGATTCAAGACATTCAGTACTGGGGAAAAATGCAACTAGATTCAAAAACTACAGTGGTGGGGAAATGCACCTAGTTTCAAAACATACAGTGGTGGGAAAACTGCACCTAGATTAAAAACGTTCAGTAGTAGGGGGAAATGCACCTAGATTCAAAACATAGATTAGCAGTAGAATGCACCTAGTTTCAAAAGATTCAGCGTGGTGGAAATTGCCTCTTGATTCAGAACATACAGTAGTGGGAAAATGCACCTAGGTTCAAAACCTTCAGTGTAGTTAAAATTCACCTAGATTAAAAAATACAGTGGTGGGAAAACTGCATCTAGATTAAAAACATTCAGTAGTGAGGGAAAATGCACCTAGATTCAAAATCTACAATAATGTGAAAAATGCACCTAGATTCAAAACATACAGTGGTGGGAAAATGCACCTAGATTCAAAGCATACAGTGGTGGGGGAAATGCACCTAGATTCAAAACATTCCGTATAGTATAAATGCACCTAGATTCAAAACCTACAGTGTGGTGAAAATGCATCTAGATACAAAACATTCATTGTGGTGAAAATGCATCTAGATTCAAAACATACAGTTGTGGGAAATCTGCACTTAGATTCAAAACATTCAGTAGAGGAGAAAAGTGCACCTAGATTCAAAATCTATTTATTTTATTTAATATTTATTTATTCGCATTTGTTAAGCGCACAGAATCAGCCCTGAGGCATCGTGGCGCTGGTTACAGAATAGCGCTGGTTACAGGGAAAGCGCGTCTTAGTTACAGCATACAGAGGCATACATGCATACAGTTTGGGCAGTAGCAATAGTTAGCAGTGTGTGCCTGAATGGCAGTAGGTAGAGGAATTTTAGTTAAAGAGAGAGGTTTTGAGTTTTTTTCTAAACGCTGTGAGGGAGCCTTCTGCTCTTAGAGCGTGGGGGAGATTATTCCAAAGTTTTGGTGCTATGTAGGGGAAACCCAGCCCCCCGGCTGTAACCTTGTGGATGCGTGGTACAGTGAGTTGGTTAGTGTAGCAGAGTCTGGTAGGTCTGGATGAGGTCTGTCTGAGAATGGTGTCTGAGAGATATGATGGTGCAGTGTGGTGGATACATTTGTGGGTAGTAGTCAGTACCTTGAAGGTGATGCGTTCTTTGACAGGGAGCCAGTGAACTGATTGCCTTGCCAGTGAGATGTGGTCCCTTTTGGAGATGTTTAGTGCTGCTCTTAGAGCGTTATTTTGGGTGACCTGGAGTTTGTTTAGGTTTTTTTCAGAGGTGCCGGCTAGAAGTGCATTGCAATAGTCAAGTTTAGCGCCTATGGTAGCTCTTGCTATTGAAAGGCAGTTTTCTTTGGAAAGGAATGGTTTAATGGCGTTGATGAGTTTAGTGCTTAGTGCAGATGCGGAGACAATGGCACTAACTTGTTTGTCCATGGACAGGGTTGCATCAATGTAGACCCCTAGCGTTTTCACAGAGGATAGGACTGGGATAGTGCAGTTGTCGATGTTGAAATTGGCATAGCAGCTGTCTAGCCTGGCCAGTGTGGATTTTTGGCCGAGGATAAGGATTTCAGTCTTATCCCCGTTAAGACATAGGCCGTTAGTGGCCATCCAGGCTTGAATGGTGGCATATATGAGTTTTAGAGCTAGGGCGTCTTTGTGGTATGAGCCTGATAGAGGGAGGAGCACTTGGGTGTCGTCGGCGTAGTTGGTGTAGGCAATCCCAAGTGCATCAAGTTTCTCGAATAGGGGCTTAGTGAATAGATTGTAAAGCGTAGGTGCTGTACAGGAGCCTTGAGGGACACCGCAGTGTATTATGGATGGTGTTGCGCTCGAAATGTTTGAAAAGACTTTCATGGCCCTCCCTTCAAGAAATGAGGTTATCCAGGAGGTGGCTTGGTCAGAGAAATGTGCGGAGTGGGAGAGGTGTGAGGTGAGGGTCTTGTGGTCCACTAGGTCGAATGCCGCAGAGAGGTCGAGGAGAAGTAAAAGGGCGGGTTTACCTTTGTCCAATATCTTGGTTATTTGGTTTTTTAGGTCCAGCAAAGCAGTCTCTGTTCCATGACCTTTGCGGAAGCCTGACTGTCTGGTGCCTAGGATGGAGTTAGATTCGAGGTATAGTTGGATTTGGCTGTGTGCCACTTTATCTAGAATCTTGAGAAGGAAGGGGACAGTTGTTATAGGTCTGTAATTGTTAGGCATCGTGGGGTCGAGAGTGGGCTTTTTTAGAAGTGGGCGCACCCAGGCTTCTTTAAGACTGTCTGGGACAGAGCAGGACTTGAATGAGGCATTAATGAATGCGGTAATGATTGGGGCAAGTGGTTCAGCGCAGTCCTTGATTAATTTAGGGGGGCATGTATCGGCTTTGCAAGTCGATGGTTTCAGATGTTTCAGTATGTCCAGGACTTCTAGTTCTGAAACTTCTTTAAAGGCAAATTTGGGAATGTTAGTGGTTTTGCTATGGGATTGGGAATCTAAGTGTCGACTCTGTTTTGGCAAGGTATTGTAGTGGTCGCGGATTTTGTTTTGTAAGAGGTCTATTTTGTTGAGCATGGCGGCTTGGATACTGTTGCACCAGCCTTCATCCTTGATGATCTCGTCAGAGGAAGTGGGAGGCACTGTGAGCTCTTTAAAGATAGAGAAGAGTTCTCTTGAGTGGCACTTTGAGTCTAGTATTCGACGGTTGTATGATTCAGATTTGGCATTGAAGATGGCGGTTTTGTATTTTTTTGCAGTGACTTTGAATAAGTCTTTGGTGATGTCGCATGGGTTGGCCTGCCAGTTTTTAAGTGCTTGGCGCTTTTTGTCACGCAGAGCTTGGAGGTCCTCTGTGAACCATGCGTTTGAGTGGAAGGATTTTTTTTCTTTTTTCTCTTCTAGAGGAGCGATGGAGTTTATAGCATTGGTGAGCGTATCCTTGAGTATGTCTGCTAGGATGTTAGGATCTTGAGGGAAAGGAGGGGCGAGGCATGGGGTGTTGAGAAGGGGGAGTAGATTGTCTGCAGTTAACTTTTTGGAGCTTCTGGCTAGGGTGGCGGATTTATGTACTGGTGTTTTTCTGGTAGGTAACGTAGGGATAGAGAATTGTATGCAGCTGTGATCTGTCCAAGGGAGGAATGTGTTGGATGTGATAGAGGAGTTACAGTTATGGTCGGCCAGCCAGTCAAGAGTTCTGCCTTTGGAGTGGGTGGGTGACAGGATTTTTTGTGTGAAGTCTAGGTTGGAGAGGTCCTTGAGGAAGGAGGTTGCTGTTTTGTCCTTTGGGTCATTATAGCCTAGGTTAAGATCACCTAGGAGTAAGGTTTTGGTGGATTTTTTTAGGTTTTCGCTGAGAATATGCGTGATTTGCCCTTGAAAATCGGTTGGGAGTCCTGGAGGCCGGTAGATGACGTGAATGTTAATGGTGTTGTTGTGAGAGAGGGATAGTTTGGCCGATAGTATGTCTGCATTCCCTTCCCATGTGTGGGGTGTGGGCCTGATATGGTGGATGTCTTTATAGATTATGGCACTTTATCTACAGTGGAGGGAAACTGCACCTAGATTAAAAACATACAGTTGTGGGAAAACTGCACCTAGATTCAAAACATTCAGTAGTGGGAAAAAGTGGACCAAGTTTCTAAACCTACAGTTGTGGTAAAAATGTACCTAGATTCAAAACAAAAACATTCAGTGTAGTGACAATGCACCTAGATTCAGACCTTCAGTGTAGGCAAAATGCACCTAGATTAAAAAAAATACAGTGATGGGAAAAATGCATCTATATTCGGAACCTTCAATGTAGTGAAAATGCACCTAGATTCAAAACATACATTGGTGGGAAAACTGCACCTAGATTCAAAACATTTAGTAGTGGGGAAAACTGCACCTAGATTCTAAATCTACAGTTGTGGGAAAAATGCACCTAGATTCAAAACTTTCATTCTTGTGAAAATGCACCTAGATTCAGAACCTTCAGTGTAGTGAAAATGCACCTAGATTCAAAACCTTCAGTGAAGTGAAAATGCACCTAGATTCAGAACCTTCAGCGAAGTGAAAATGCACCTAGATTCAAAACATACAGTAGTGGGAAAATGCACCTAGATTCAAACCTGTACTATGCATGGAGTGAGATGAACCAAATGTGAGGAGTATAAGGCAGCCCGGAAATCGAATGAAAACCTTACGCAGTGCAATGAATGCCTCCCCTCTGTCACAGCTTGACTACCCTACCCAATCTTCTAGCTCTGATGTGGTGGGAGTGCAAGGTGAACTACAGTGCAGAATGTCAATCATTACAGTGCCTGTTACAGGTAGTAATGTAAAAGTGGCAGGGTTTTAATTAAGCACAGTAATGGCTGTGTTCACCGCCCGTACCAACCTTACATTTGTTGTTGTTGTTGGATGGTCCATCAGGCATCCTAGGGCGAACAGGGGCAAATAGGGAGGGAAGTGCCCAGGAGGAAGCTGCCCTTTACTGTGGCCCTTCACTGACTGCCCGGGCAAGGCTGCCTTGGGGGAGCCACTGAAGAGTAACATTTCAGTCAGTTTGTCTGCAGAGCTGACCAATAAGGAACAAGGGAGGGCGGGAACAGTGGGGAATATACAACAACGGAGCAAACGAAATACACAGCACCAATTAAAATGAAATAAACACCAGGGAAAATGCAAGGAGCACAAGAGAAACGTACAGGGCCATGGTCTGCAAGAATGGGGCTTTGCTATCTTGTGAAAACCTTTTAAAGGCGCTCAGTACTTCTACAAAGTTCTGGTCACGTGGCCTGCAGAGCACAACCAATAAGGAATAAGGGAGAGCAGGAACAGTGGGGAATATACAACAACAGAGCAAACGAGATACTCAGGTCTTGAAATTAACTGGGGAAACCATAGTGATCAGAAACATTGCATGCTGGGACTGAGAGCGTAAGGTCCTAGAATGAACTGGGGAAACCATAGCGATCAGAAACATTGCCTGCTGGGACTGAGAGCATGAGGTCGAGCTATGAACTGGAGAAATCATAGCGATCAGAAAAATTGCATGCTCGGACTGAGAGCATGAGGTTCTGGAATGAACTGTAGAAAGCGTAGCGTAAAGAAACATTGCATGCTGGGACTGAGAGCATGAGGTCCAGAAATTAACTGGGAAAACCATAGTGATCAGAAACATTACATGCTGGGACTCAGAGTATCAGGTCCTGGAATGAACTGGAGAAACCATAGCGATCAGAAACATTGCATGCTGGGACGGGGAGCGTGAGGTTCTGGAATGAACTGGAGAAATCATAGCAAACAGATAGATTGCCTGCTGGGACTCGGAATGTGAGGTTCTAAAATAAACTGGAGAAATCAAATCGATCAGAAACATTGCATGCTGGGACTGAGAGCGTGAGGTCCTGGAATGAACAGGGGCAACCATAGATATCACAAACATCGCAAGCTGGGACTCACAGTATCAGGTCCTGGAATGAACTGGAGAAACCAAAGTGATCAGAAACATTGCATGCTGGGACTGAGATTGTGAGGTCCTGGAATGAACTGGAGAAACCATAGCGTAAAGAAACATTGCAAGCTGGGACTGAGGGCACGAGGGCCTGAAATTAACTGGAGAAACCATAGCATTCCGAAACATTGCATTCTGGGACTCAGACCGTAAGCTTTGGAAATGAACTGGAGAAATCATAGTGATCAGAAACGTTGAATGCATGCTGGGACTGAGAGTGTGAGGTCTTGGAATGAACTGAAGAAACCATAGCGATCAGAAGAATTGCATGCTGGGACTAGGAGCGTAAGGTCCTGGAAGGAACTGTAGAAACCATAGCGATCAGAAGAATTGCATGCTGGGACTAGGAGCGTAAGGTCCTGGAAGGAACTGTAGAAACCATAGCGATCAGAAGAATTGCATGCTGGGACTAGGAGCGTAAGGTCCTGGAAGGAACTGTAGAAACCATAGCGATCAGAAGAATTGCATGCTGGGACTAGGAGCGTAAGGTCCTGGAAGGAACTGTAGAAACCATAGCGATCAGAAGAATTGCATGCTGGGACTAGGAGCGTAAGGTCCTGGAAGGAACTGTAGAAACCATAGCGATCAGAAGAATTGCATGCTGGGACTAGGAGCTTAAAGTCCTGGAAGGAACTGGAGAAACCGTGGTGATTAGAAACTTTGCCTGCTGGGACTGAGAGGGTGAGTTCCTGGAATTAACTGGAGAAACCATAGCGATCAGAAACATTGCATGCTGGGACTGAGAGTGTGAGGTTCTGGAATGAACTGGAGAAACCATAGCGATCAGAAACATTGCATGCTGGGACTGAGAGCGTGAGGTCCTGGAATGAACTGGGGGAACCAGAGCAATCAGAACCATTGCATGCTGGGACAGAGAGCGTGGGGTCCTGGAATGAACTGGGGGAACCAGAGCAATCAGAACCATTGCATGCTGGGATTCAGAATGTGAAATCCTTGAATGGACTGAGGAAACCATAGCGACGACGTACAGTGAAAATACCTCACATAAAGTAAGGAAGCCACACTGACAAGGAATTTTAAACGCTAGAGCTCTGAGTGGAAGGTCCCAAGAGAGAAACCAGAACAGCCCATGGCTAGGACACATTGAATGCTGATTGTAGGAGTCCAAATTCTTCCAGCATCCGGGAAAGAGACATCTGTCTGGGCAAACCATTTTTCTGTCAGTCGGCATATATTTGATTGTGACTTGAAATTTCTGGATTTTCCAAGCCATGCCGATTGGCCTGGGAGAGGGGTTGCCTGAGCTTGTTTGCTCCAATATACTAACCACTGGTTTGTGGTCTGTAGGCATAACTGCCATTCCCTGCAGGTGCAGGATGCAGTCCACATGGAGGCCAACGCTTCACACTGTCTCACCATTCGGTGGACGTTGCATAGCCTTTAAATTAACTTCACATAACACAGGGCATTTCTGTCATATTCAAAGGTAGCAGGCAAAGATGCCTCTGAAACCAGATTGCAATTATAATCTGATTTATTCTTCATTTAGGTGGTAAGGTCATCAGGTTAAGACATTAGTAGAAGGTCTTAAGATAGCATTGATATAGCACCTACCGGTCCATCCATCCTCTCTCCCTCTCCGGTCTAGCGCCTCTCCAAAATGTTTCCCATGAAGGAATCTCGATCAACTGGTCACAAGGCTTCTGATATGTTTGTGACCGGCCTTTTAAGCATGCACAGACCTTCTTGCAAGATTGAATGACATAGGTAGTCAAATTGGGTCCTTAACAACTAGCATTTTTTCCTACAAAGTCAAAGCCCACACTTGCCCGACCTTACAAATACTTTATCTAGTCCAACATTACAGTCTACCTCTGGTGGAGAGGTTTTTCACAATGTTCTGAAGTAGGATCTGCACATCCCCCCGTAGTTGGGGTCGACTGCTTCCATCATGACATCTAAACCATGCCTCCAAGCTAAATCAGATTTAGATGTCAACCGTATATAGGTTCCTTTCAGGACCAGATATGTGGGGAGTAATAAGGGGTCTCCTGGCTGTAAGGTTTCTTCTCAGCTACTGTCTAGGTCAAAGCCAATGGCCTATTTAGTGGCTACAGATGGATTTGTAGTCGCTCAATAAGCTTTATAAATTTGAGGGTCCCCCAGTTTGTGTCAGCTGAGCCGGATCCCACTTGTGGCACCATGCGTGAGGGATCAAGAGTAAGACTCCGACACAGAGGCATTTGCAGTGATTATCAAAGACTTTTAGTTTCAAATGAAAAAGAAGGGTTGGGGAAATCCTATCTAACCCTAACTCTATGAGGGGTTTCACTGGCTCAACAGAACTAACGTCTGTGTCAGGATGTCAAATAAAAAGAGTTATCTTTCCTGTGTCCAAAAATCCTAAACTAACCCTCACTCATTAAACTCAATATAATGTCAAATGGGAATGTCCTTGAGCTTGTCGGGGTGGTCAGGAAGGGTCCCTATGATTACAAGGGGTTCATGTTGCATGCTCCATATTGATGTGTGGGGTGGCGGTGAACTGAGTGCAATGTTACAACCTCATATGTATCGAGTGCAGTTAATTATGGTTACTTTTAGTGTTATTTCCGCATAGAACTGATACATATCAGATTTGAACGTGCATAGAATGATATGTTAAAATCACAAATGTAACATGAACACGATCTACACGGGCGGTGCGCTGAAGTACATGGAAAATGGTAGTCAGAGAGGTTTTCAATGCGCATGAAGAGGGGGCCCTATCCTGAAATTCCGTGGTAAAGCGAGAATAATTTTTATAAGATATACACACAGAGGAACATATAAATGGAGTTTTTATAAGGAGTGTATATAAATCTGCATGTCGTGGGGTTTTGTGAATCTATTCCAGCTTTGCAGTTAGCAGTTGCACGATGAATTTTAGGCAGCTGGGAGGTTCTGGTTTTGCGGGCCTGGGTTTGAAGGATGAAGAACAAGTCATCTAGTAGAAGGTCAGCCATCGAGCAGGAAGTATTGGTTTATGGTTCAACAGTTCCGCAAGGAACAGATGTAATCTTGCCTTTTGCATTGAAGTCGCACAGAGGGGTTTGACCATTTGTTTGGGATGGCAAAAAAGGGTGTCTGCTGTTCAATTGTTTTCTCAGGGTGAAACTAGAGGCTGTACATGCTGGAATGGGGGTTGCATAAATTCAAATATCTTAAAAGGAGCCAGCAGCTGGGGTAGATGAGATCACAATCGGTAGTTCAAAGAGAACCTGTTTGTTCAGCCCTTCCTCGTATTGCTAAGATATCTGAGCGGCCCGTGTGCAATCACACTTAAGGTTAAAGGGCTTTAGGCTAGTTATTAATAAGTAATGAATTATGATATATGTGAATGCTTTATTGTGCCATGATGTCACAACCTACCACGGACCATTCCCCAGCAAAGGCGGACTTCAAACACAACCATAAAATGGTAGTAAAGAGTGTTGATGACCAATGAGAAATAATTAATTGAGGAAAGATGGAACTTCATTTTAATGGTTTTGTCCAATCATGTTTGAGGGGTGGGTGCTAATAAAATATCTGGGAGTGTTTTGGCTGTTCCTAAAATTTAATAAAATGTATCAGTTTATGTTGTTCATTGAGACTTGCGTTAGTTTGGTCCTACAGTACCATCCAACTTCTCCCCAGATATGAGTATAATAAACTTGTTTTACATGCAAAACGTGCACTCATTCCTCAGGTGGTGGACCCAGTTTGGGCTGAGGTAATTACGGGTCTGCCCCCACAAATTTGGAAACCACAAAGGAATCCCAGGTTTTCTGAGACGTTGGGGGTCTTCTGTCCACAC
Organism: Ambystoma mexicanum; assembly: GCF_040938575.1. NCBI lineage: Eukaryota > Metazoa > Chordata > Amphibia > Caudata > Ambystomatidae > Ambystoma > Ambystoma mexicanum. The sequence goes on from NC_090928.1 coordinate 1,259,861,670, forward strand.
CACTCAGCTGCAGCACCTCACCGTAGGGACCAGTCTTCCATGCACGGTGAAAAAGAGTGGTTGGCAGACGCAATATTGGTTAATGATCTGTCTCCTCCCCAAGAAGTGGTGCCGTGGTCCAGATGTGCAGGGTGACTTGACGGAGCACTACATCAGAGCGCTTCAGGTCGTGTGAATGTACTTTTGGAGGTAAGGGAAAGAGGGTTGTTTCTTATGATTTAAAGTTTTTGTAAGGGTGGAATTAGAATACGGGGTTTTGGAATTAGTCAAGGTTCTAGAGAGTGGGAAAGTCTAAGTTTTGATCGAGTGGTTGAACGGTTCTGTGTTGTAAGTCCTTGTATATAATTTTTCCTAGTTTATTACTTTAGAGGTGTGAGGTATCGGTGTGAGGTATCCTACCCCACATGCCCAGTGTGAGGCGTGTCCTGATACCCTTTAGTTTGCTTGTCTGGGTGGCTGTAAACCTAACCTGAAGGTGGGATGGCATCTTATGGTAAATCCAATTGTAGATAACTTTCTGAAGTAGGCCCCATTCTCGTGCATTAGCCATGCAGGCAGAGACCTCGCCTCGATTTTCTTGGTTAGTCGAAGTAGAGAAGGGGAAACTTCCTGTAGTCAGGGAAAGATAGTTTTGTAGTAGAGAAGACTGTACTAGTGAAAGAAGAGAGAGGTGAGAGCAGCGGTGCTGTAGTGGAAAGCATTGTATCCCTCCTATGCTCGAGTGGTAGGGATATTGCAGAGATATTGGCCAACAGAGTGTTTTTTGATAAGATGCTGTCTTTTGTGTACGAGTCAGAAGTAGAATTGAAGTGAATAGTTGAGTGAGGTAATTGCGGTTTAAATGAGCATGTGAGTGTGTAGCATAACTAAGGAATTGGATATGGGTAAAAAGGGAGTTCTTTGGGTGAAATTATTTTTTTTGTGCCGCCGATTCGGCTCGGTATTGGGTTTTAGTGAAATTATTTTTGATAACTTGGGGTGAAGTATGGAAACTCCATTGAATCATTTGTGCCAGGTGTTTCCCGGCTATAAAGCGAACATTCAAAAGTACCATAGGGAATTGTTGCAGGAAAGTAATGGAAAATTATACATTCTTGGCCTGTTGAGGGAACCTATGGTACGGGGATATTGGAGAACCTGCATACCTTTTTTACTACAAAGCACAAGGGCTCGAAATTAGAAAAGCAGTTATATATCCTAGAGCTATGGAGGATGTATGAAATAGGCAGGAGGGGCCACAGTGTTAAAATCCTGGAAGAGGGGCCAAAAAAGGGGGGTGTGGGAATTCCTTCTAAACCTCCCCCCTATGGGTGCTTTCCTTTTTCACCCACAGAGGGGTATACAGACCCTGAGTTTGTGCCTCCCCTTTTCCCCTAGCGGCTACTTCAGTGGCTACGAGACGGGTACAGGTAATGCCTTCATCAGTTACGGCTTCTAAGAATTGGGTTTTTGAACGAAGTGGGAAGGTAACTCCTGCAATGGTTAAGGCTGTGGGGGGATTCCGAATGAAGAGCGTAAAGGGAGCAACTCCCTCGACTGCTAGATTAGCAGACAGATTAAGGGTGGAGGAACGAGAGAGAGTGGCACTGGCAGCTTGAAGCATGGATAGATGACCAAGAACGAGGGAGATGGAGGAGGTCAGGACTTTTCCTGCTAGGATTGAGGATAGGCTGCAGAAAGGTGCAGAGACACACAAGTGGGAAAAAATGAAAGAAACTCTAAGGATAGCGGAGGAAGAGGTAGTGCTGCTATGACGGCAAAGAGATGAAGAGCGGGAGAAGGAGGAAAGTGGAGGCATGGGCAGACTCTTCCGAGCCTGGATGAATCAGTTATCAGTAAGGTTGCAGGGCGAGGATACTGCCACAGGTACAAGGCTTGAGCAGGGAGGATGGGAGATGGCACCCGATGATAGTATTGAGTATGCTTCTGTTCCTGTAGAAAGCCCAGCGTATGTGGTAGCTGGAGTAGATGATGAAGAGGAAGAAGATAGGATGTTGAGCAGGGAGAGCAGGGTGTAGTCACCGTACCTCCCACTCCAGTAGCAGCGATAGGTAATAGACCATGGAATCATAGGACACGTCAGGGTACTCACATTGCCGTAGCAAGTAGTAGGGTGGTGATGGGGAACTCCCTAGTTGAATTGAGTGTAACTCAGTTACAGTTACTCCAGAAGGGTCGGGGAAGGGCGTATTATGCCCCGTTGTCACACATGAACCGGAATAACCAGATAAAGATACTCCCTTTGCTCACTGCAGGAGTGGGGAAGTGGATTTATGCATTGGAGAAACAAACCACCACTGTCACGTTGGCCATAGGGGATATGAAAAGCCTATTTGTGGCTCTGATGGGGGAGTGGTCAGATCAGCTTTGGAAAAAAGTGGGATATCCGGGAATTCAATTAGAAACAAATAATCATGATGGAGCAGCTTTTTTACAATTATAGGGCACAGGTTTGGGGGGCGCCTGCAAATTATGTATCCAGATACGCCAGATATAAATTCAATATTAACGAAGACAAGGAAATTAGAGGATGATCCTGCCACACATATCCAGTCAATTCAGGAGATGTGGAGAGCAGAGATAGGAGAAGGATGGGATCAAAGTATGGCAATCTTTTATCACATGCTAAAGAAAGGACTCTGTAAGGAAACCCAACATGATTTAGATAAGGTAGTAGGAGTGGAGGCCAAGAGTTGTCCAAAGATTCAAGCACATACTATGCATTTTTGAAAGAAAAGATAAATAAAGAGAGGGAGAGTGTAGGACAAGCACAAGAAGAAGATTGGCGAAGATTTGTCTAGAAGGGGTAGTAATTATGAATTCTATGGAGGTCTAGCAGGGGTGATTGGGACAACAGGGACACAGTCAATCGGGTATGACACAGGGGTGGATGGATGGGTATGTTCCCCGTCCAAGACCAATGAGAGGGTTTCCAAGGGGCAGGCAAATATTTTCACGAGGGAGCGGATCATTTGACAGTTAGGCAGTTGGGCGGTAAGGTGGTAAATTACATTTTATCCGTCTACTCCTAATTTGAATTTTAAACAGTTGCATCTTGCTCGATTTTAAGTAACCCCCCTTCCACCTTTTAGTCTGGTTTCTTGACTCTATGAATATGACCTGAGCAGTGGAAGGGGAATGGTTGGGTTTTATTCCTTCAATTTGGGCCATATCACAGAGCAAGCAATGATCATTGCAATTGGCCTACCTCTTCCGCCCTCACCAGTAGATGTGGTGCCTTTTGGAATCATTTCGCCAGCAATAATATTGAACTTGTCAGAGAGTTAATGAACTACGAGTGCTCCTGTAGCGGAAAAACATAGGAAAATCACTGATTATTATCATGTTTCCTCTACTCCTGTGGGGCAGCGCGATTGTGGAATACAAGCTTCTGCTGCTCAGAGTCTGGCTCATGGGGGTGCCTCTTTGCGGCACTCTCCTGCACCTGTTTCTGATTGACATGTTTCCCTACTGATCCTTTCTCATAAACATACAGAGAAATCCCCCTCATCCTCTTCAATGATGGATGCACAGCGCAGCGGTCTCATTCCTGCTCCTCCTCCTCCTCCTCAAGCTCATCTACACCTGTTGATCTACCTCCTCACAGACCTTCGACTAGGTTTCATCAGCTGGAGAAGGCTCTAAGGGGGAGCCGAAGGACACCCTCACAGAAATAAATCAAGTGGCATGTTCCCTTGTTTCCCTGTACGAAGGGATTAAGCTTGAGATGAAATCTAACTCCATCATGTTAGAATCACTTCTGTGTAAATGTATACATATTAAGAACCCCATGGTCTACAGTCGTTTAAAAGAGTTTAGTGGTAGACAGCAGTGAACAGGTCCCTCAGAGAACTCCCCAGAAAGGGATGATAATACTGGGCCATTTGCTACAACAAAGGATAGAGGGTGGAAGTGTCATCTACGATCTTAAATAACACACATTTCTGGAGGAGTCTTAATGGGAGAGCGGGGGGATCGGAGTGCCTCAGACCGAGTGGATGTGGTAGTGGAGGGTGTACAGAGGAGCTTCTTGCATATAGGTAAGGTGGGCAATGCAACGTTCTTGGAGTGTCAAACTCCATGGGAGCAACCTAGCGTGGGTGCGAGAATGATTGGGGATGTCACCTCTCCCGCTCTTAGCGTAAATGGGGTAGAACATTTGGATATTAGAGAGGGTCCTGGTGGGCTGGCACGCACTCAAACAATAGTTATAAAACAACCAAAGAAATCAAAAAACATGCCGCTACTCAGGTGCACAAGACAAGCCACAAGGAAATTCATGAATCTATTTATAAAGCGGCCATTGGCGTCCATGGCCTTGAATGGCAACACAAAGACGAATGATTTGGACCGGAATATAATTGCCCATGTGGTGAGTGTGAACCACAGGATAGGGTATGAGGAGAGCAAGTTGGGTTTCGTGAGCTGGGAAACTGGGTTCTGTAGTTGCCAATACTGCCAATGTAATCAGGTAGGATGGTGCGATTGTTGCTGATCCGACTCCTCACTGTGGTATTCCGGGGGTTGATTTAACGCAATCAGGCATCTCCACTAGTGTGGGGGAATATGCTGTGCAGACACTTGACTCGGATGCCCTGACCTATAGACCTACCATCAGTCATGATGTGCAGAAATCCATTCCATCCATTGTCTCCGGACGTGGAATCCGACGTAGAAAGAACCGTGCCAAATAACCACTGTTCTAATAATAATGATTTGAATCAGAAGAGCATTAGAATGTCAAATAAAGTTTGAAAGATGGAGTGCTAACGAAACCATCGTGCACAACCACGTTTAGCATCCTGAAGGACTCCTTGGGTAGAGCGCAGCCCATTGTGCTCCCCAAGGAAAGAAGGCCATTGGGTCCTGAGGGGTCCAGGAAGGGTAGCTTGGATGGCTGTTAAGAAAGATTTCATTTATGTGTAATTTTTCCTCTATTTATGGACCTCCCCCAAACATTTTGCTTTTGTTTTGCTTTCCTATCCATTTTCTTTTCAGTGGAGCCCAGCCTTCAGCTGAACTCCCATGAGCTGGTGCTCACTTGTTCTGGGGAAACTGACACGTCCTTCAGACTGTCAGTACTGGGAAACTCTGTTTCCCTTAGTCTTTGACTATGTTGCCATTTCTTGGTAACTTTTTAACAGTGCACAATGTACCTTCCAGTACCGTGCGCTGGGGTCCCTTTTTGTTTTACGACCCTAGACACCTTCAGAGCATTTTTAGGTGATTGTACGAGTGTACCTGGGACAAACTGGTGGCAGCAGTTACTTTTCATAATGTTTTACTTCTTTTTACTGGTTCATACTGCATAACCCGGGTTTTCCTTATTTGGGCATGCAGCCTCCCACAAAAACCGATCTCTTTCGCAGGCTTCTGCCAGTCACGTGTGTGTGCCCAGGAAGCGAGCTGGGACTGTCTGGTCCCAATCCACACTACTGGAGCCAGCATGCCTGGAGTGCCTGAATGACTGAGACCACCATGGACCGTGATTGGTCCACATCTGGGATGCCTGCAAGACAGCAGATCTTCAACTGGAAGTCCTCGATTTTGAGGCAAAGCTAATCTTGGGTAAGAGAAGGAGCTCTGCATCCATTCCAGGTCAATCACCTGTTTTCTTACCGAACTACAAGCCTCCTGCAAGAAGAAACGGACGCCTGGATCTGCGGAGATGCTTTGGAAGGCTTTGGCACCCTTCGCCCTCTGCTGTCCCGTCGCATGATGTGCAAGGGACTGGGATGTCGTGCAAAAATACTGTGATTTCTTGTGACCAGAAAACAGGTTCTTCTAGATTGATCCAGTTCTTTGCAAGCATAAATACTGAGGTTGACATGTCTAGAGAGTGGTCTTGGGTGGCTGGAGCACTAAGTAGATCCAAAGGGGCAGAGTCCTCTCAGTCACCCTAACAGCAAATCTTATGATCTATGTTTTCTCTCGTGGAATACCATTGGTCACCCTCATCTTTTTACCAATCTGTGGGTGAGCTCACTCCTTAAATCCCAAACTGTAATCAACCTACAGGAAACATGGCTTATGGTGTAAAAATGACAATGCATCGAAAAAGATGCATCGAAAATAAAAGCATTGAAATTCTATGTTTTACATTAAAAGTTCATATCCATCGAAACTTCCATCGAATGGATACATACTTTTAATTGTAAAAAATAGTATTTTGATGCATTTATTTTCTACATTAAAATGTTACATGGAGCTGTCCAGTGCTGAATTTTCGACACTGGCCAGCTCCTTGTAACGTTTTCATGTTTTTTTGTATATTGGGGGGTTTCCCCCAACTCTCGCAACCCCCTTGCCCATCCCCCTTAACCCTAACCCTATTCTAACTCTTAATCTAACTCTAAATCTAACCCTAGCCGTAACTCCTAACCCAACACTTAATCTAACGCTTAATCTAACCCTAGCCCCAACCCTAACCCTAATCTAACCCTTAACTTAACCCATAATCTAACCCTAGCCGCAACCCTAACCCTAACCCCACCCCCAGCCCTAACCCTAACCTAACCCTTATTCCAACTCTTAATCTAAACCTAAATCTCACTCTAGCCCCAACCCTAAACCCTAACCCTAACCCTATCCAATGAAATTAACCATTGAAAATTATTCAATGAATATGCTTTTTGATGGATAGGCATTTCAATTCATATTTTTTGATGGAAAGGTGTTCGATGGAAAGGTGTTCGATGAAAAGACCAGATACCGGTTTATGGAATCTCCCCTGATCAATGGTTTTATTCTCACCTTTCAATCCGCCAAAAAGGGTTTCACGGGACGACCTGCGGGCGGACATTTAACGCTGATTAAATCTTCCTGCTCAATATTGATCACCGGGCAGGTGGACGTCTGTTTCGGCATATTGGCCATGCATTTACGAATGACACTCAATCCTAGGACGGACATCTTAGTTTTCAATGTTTAGTGGCTTGGGGGTTTGGGGAATATTAACAGTTTTGTTGGAGAGATGACGGGTCACAATTCTGAATGTTGTGGTTTCAAAACGTATTTCTACTCCAGAAAAAGCCTAACACTTGACAAATATTATAGCCAGAAGACAGTGCACTTATAAGGTGAGGGCCAGAGCTTCCGGGAAACTTTGATGTGTGACCAGGAAAGCAAAACACTGAGCCACTTGCTTCCAATAAGAGGCGCACAGACCAGGAGCCAGGGTTCTGTATCTCCTTATTATTCTCACCACTCCAAAGCGATTTATTACTCCCTCAAACCTTAAACCTCTACATATCCATTGTCTTCTTATCCATTGGACTGCCTGAGTCAAAGTCCCAGAGCACTCACCCTTTTTTGTCCCCTGGGCGGATGGAAACAGACGATTTTGTTGTTGGCGGATGACACCCACCAAAAGCGTGTGAATGGAAAAGCCAGAAACCCTCCAACCTAACGACGTGGACAGGCAGTCTGGGATTTTACACAAGCCAACCTTGAGTTATACAAACAAGACCATCCGAAGTAGAAGTGATCATATCAAAAAGTTTGAATTAATGCTTAGTTATGGAACGAGGATTAATCACATGTACATTTAAAATGTTAGAGTGAGAGACGGTGTGACTACTGTCAGGGGCAATTGTGATATCCATGACGTCAGAGAACCACACGAGCGGGTTTGGCTGCAGTGCAATCTAGAAGCGTAAACAAGGTAGCGCTCGAGAGGGCAAGGCCCACCCAGATTCTGTAAAGGCCCACTTAGCAGGGCTGTGTGGGCATTTACAGATGTTAACGTCACTGCAGTGGGCCCAACTACACTAGCATCATGCCCCACTTGTTAGACCATCCTGGCTAGGCTGTGCTGGCTAGTTCATGGGGAAACAAGTGGGTAGGATCATAGTTTGCAGATAAATTGACTAGAATGCCAAGGCTAGTGTCACCACGAAGTGGCTACCTTCCTGAGGGACAACGCCAGAGACTCAGGTAAGCTTCAGGCAAATGCATTCTTCCATGGTACTAGGATTACAGGTGCATAAGATATCAGGACGCAAGATATTAGGAAGACACAGACCACCGGCCACCATCGCCCAAGGTAACTGCCACTTCCACACAAACCCCAGCATTTCCCGAGAAGACTATGACATCAGGCAGTGCCATCACCCACACTACCAGTCCACACCTAGGCAGGGGGAAAGGAAAGCAGGATGGTTCACAATAGCTAGTCATCTCAGGTGTGTATTGCATGTGGATGGGCGCAGATGGGCATGCCAGCGGTGCGCGCGCTGTGCATGCCCACTACCCCACTGCTGGAGCTCTGCCGCACGAGGAGAAAAAATAAGAAAGTAAAAAAGGACTTCACAAGTCGTGGGAGCCAAGCACACACCCAAAGCTAGAGCGCTACTTCAAGGAAATTAAAATGAGGCTATTGGACCGGCAGTAAGATGGCGAGGGGTGCTTGCAACAAGACAGCTGTGCAAAAGTGAGTTCATGCAACAGGATATCCATGGATACCCCAACACCCTGACCTTCATGCCCCTTGTTTTGTGTTGAACGCCATCAAATGTCCTACATGCCTCTTCAAGGGTTTACACATATATGACCAGGTAACCCCGGCCCTCATCGGCCTCCAATGCACACACAAATCCCTTCAAGTCTTGTTGCATCATCTATAAGGCAGACGCCCTCAACTCAACCAGCTACCTCGCAGAGAAACTCTGTATCTACGATGGACAGTGCACCGCCAGAAGCCAGGACATGTGCAGACTTGAAATCCGCCGCTGCAAAAAGGAAAGGCCCAGAAAACAAGCCTCCTCTGCCTACGCCCCAAGACTATGGAACCTCCTACCCGTCAGCATCAGACTCGCCCACACGCTCCTTCAATTCAGAAAAGAACTCAAGACCTACCTCTTTAAGAAGTCTCTCCTCCTCAACACCTAGGCCATCACGCCACCCCCGTGCCTCCTGAATGCGAGATGCCAGCCACCCCTCTCCTCCCCGCCACCCGGTACAGCTGGAACCCCTCCCCTTTGCCCCTATATCCTTACCCCCGCTGTATTTCTGTTCTCTTGTTACCTCTGTAAGGCGCTCCATTGTGTATCTGTGCTGCTGTATGCCTCTGTAAAGCCCTCCGTTGTGTATCTGTATTGGTGTATACCTCTGTAAAGAGCTCCATTGTGTATCTGTACTGCTGTATACCTCTGTAAAACCCTCCGTTGTGTATCTGTATTTGTGTATACCTCTGTAAAGCCCTCCGTTGTGTATCTGTATTGGTGTATACCTCTGTAAAGCCCTCCGTTGTGTATCTGTACTGCTGTATACCTCTGTAAAGCCCTCCGTTGTGTATCTGTATTTGTGTATACCTCTGTAAAGCCCTCCGTTGTGTATCTGTATTGGTGTATAACTCTGTAAAGCCCTCCGTTGTGTATCTGTATTTGTGTATACCTCTGTAAAGCCCTCCGTTGTGTATCTGTATTGGTGTATACCTCTGTAAAGCCCTCCGTTGTGTATCTGTATTGGTGTATACCTCTGTAAAGCCCTCCGTTGTGTATCTGTATTGGTGTATACCTCTGTAAAGCCCTCCGTTGTGTATCTGTATTGGTGTATACTTATGTAAAGCCCTCTGTTGTGTATCTGTATTGGTGTATACTTATGTAAAGCCCTCCGGTGTGTATCCGTATTGGTGTATACATCTGTAAAGCCCTCCGTTGTGTATCTGTACTGCTGTATACCTCTGTAAAACTCTCCATTGTGCATCTGTACTGCTGTATACCTCTGTAAAGCCCTCCGTTGTGTATCTGTATTGGTGTATACCTCTGTAAAGCTCTCCGTTGTGTATCTGTATTGGTGTATACCTCTGTAAAGCCCTCCGTTGTGTATCTGTATTGGTGTATACCTCTGTAAAGCCCTCCGTTGTGTATCTGTATTGGTGTATACCTTGTAAAGCCCTCCGTTGTGTATCTGTATTGGTGTATACCTCTGTAAAGCCCTCCGGTGTGTATCCGTATTGGTGTATACATCTGTAAAGCCCTCCATTGTGTATCTGTATTGGTGTATACCTCTGTAAAGCCCTCTGTTGTGTATCTGTATTGGTGTATACCTCTGTAAAACCCTCCGTTGTTTATCTGTATTTGTGTATACCTCTGTAAAGCCCTCCGTTGTGTATCTGTATTGGTGTACACCTCTGTAAAGCCCTCCGGTGTGTATCCGTATTGGTGTATACATCTGTAAAGCCCTCCGTTGTGTATCTGTATTGGTGTATACCTCTGTAAAGCCCTCCGTTGTGTATCTGTATTGGTGTACACCTCTGTAAAGCCCTCCGGTGTGTATCCGTATTGGTGTATACATCTGTAAAGCCCTCCATTGTGTATCTGTATTGGTGTATACCTCTGTAAAGCCCTCCGGTGTGTATCCGTATTGGTGTATACATCTGTAAAGCCCTCCATTGTGTATCTGTATTGGTGTATACCTCTGTAAAGCCCTCTGTTGTGTATCTGTATTGGTGTATACCTCTGTAAAACCCTCCGTTGTGTATCTGTATTTGTGTATACCTCTGTAAAGCCCTCCGTTGTGTATCTGTATTGGTGTACACCTCTGTAAAGCCCTCCGTTGTGTATCTGTATTGGTGTATACCTCTGTAAAGCACGCTGTTGTGTATCTGTATTGGTGTTTACCTCTGTAAAGCCCTCCGTTGTGTATCTGTATTGGTGTATACCTCTGTAAAGCCCTCCGTTGTGTATCTGTATTGGTGTATACATCTGTAAAGCCCTCCGTTGTGCATCTGTACTGCTGTATACCTCTGTAAAGCCCTCCGTTGTGTATCTGTATTGGTGTATACCTATGTAAAGCCCTCCGTTGTGTATCTGTATTGTGTATACCTCTGTACAGTGCTCCGTTGTGTATCTGTATTGGTGTATACCTCTGTAAAGCCCTCCGTTGTGTATCTGTATTGGTGTATACCTCTGTAAAGCCCTCCCTTGTGTATCTGTATTGGTGTATACCTCTGTAAAGCCCTCCGTTGTGTATCTGTATTGGTGTATACCTCTGTAAAGCCCTCCGTTGTGTATCTGTATTGGTGTATACCTTTGTAAAGCCCTCCGTTGTGTATCTGTATTGGTGTATACCTCTGTAAAGCCCTCCGTTGTGTATCTGTATTGGTGTATACCTCTTTAAAGCCCTCCGTTGTGTATCTGTATTGGTGTATACCTCTGTAAAGCCCTCCGTTGTGTACCTGTATTGGTGTTTACCTCTGTAAAGCCCTCCGTTGTGTATCTGTATTGGTGTATACCTTTGTAAAGCCCTCCTTTGTGTATCTGTATTGGTGTATACCTCTGTAAAGCGCTCCGTTGTGCATCTGTACTGCTGTATACCTCTGTAAAGCCCTCCGTTGTGTATCTGTATTGGTGTATACCTCTGTAAAGCTCTCCGTTGTGTATCTGTACTGCTGTATACCTCTGTAAAGCCCTCCGTTGTGTATCTGTATTGGTGTATACCTCTGTAAAGCGCTCCGTTGTGCATCTGTACTGCTGTATACCTCTGTAAAGCCCTCCGTTGTGTATCTGTATTGGTGTATACCTCTGTAAAACTCTCCGTTGTGTATCTGTACTGCTGTATACCTCTGTAAAGCCCTCCGTTGTGTGTCTGTATTGGTGTATACCTCTGTAAACCCTCCGTTGTGTATCTGTATTGGTGTATACCTCTGTAAAGCCCTCCGTTGTGTATCTGTATTGGTGTATACCTCTGTAAAGCCCTCCGTTGTGTATCTGTATTGGTGTATACCTTTGTAAAGCCCTCCGTTGTGTATCTGTATTGGTGTATACCTCTGTAAAGCCCTCCGTTGTGTATCTGTATTGGTGTATACCTCTTTAAAGCCCTCCGTTGTGTATCTGTATTGGTGTATACCTCTGTAAAGCCCTCCGTTGTGTACCTGTATTGGTGTTTACCTCTGTAAAGCCCTCCGTTGTGTATCTGTATTGGTGTATACCTTTGTAAAGCCCTCCTTTGTGTATCTGTATTGGTGTATACCTCTGTAAAGCGCTCCGTTGTGCATCTGTACTGCTGTATACCTCTGTAAAGCCCTCCGTTGTGTATCTGTATTGGTGTATACCTCTGTAAAGCTCTCCGTTGTGTATCTGTACTGCTGTATACCTCTGTAAAGCCCTCCGTTGTGTATCTGTATTGGTGTATACCTCTGTAAAGCGCTCCGTTGTGCATCTGTACTGCTGTATACCTCTGTAAAGCCCTCCGTTGTGTATCTGTATTGGTGTATACCTCTGTAAAACTCTCCGTTGTGTATCTGTACTGCTGTATACCTCTGTAAAGCCCTCCGTTGTGTATCTGTATTGGTGTATACCTCTGTAAAGCCCTCCGTTGTGTATCTGTATTGGTGTATACCTATGTAAAGCACTCCGTTGTGTATCTGTATTGGTGTATACCTCTGTAAAGCCCTCCGTTGTGTATCTGTATTGGTGTATACCTCTGTAAAGCCCTCCGTTGTGTATCTGTATTGGTGTATACCTCTGTAAAGCCCTCCGTTGTGTATCTGTATTGGTGTATACTTATGTAAAGCGCGCTGTTGTGTATCTGTATTGGTGTATACCTCTGTAAAGCCCTCCGTTGTGTATCTGTATTGGTGTATACATCTGTAAAGCCCTCCGTTGTGTATCTGTATTGGTGTATACCTCTGTAAAGCCCTCTGTTGTGTATCTGTATTGGTGTATACCTCTGTAAAGCCCTCCGTTGTGTATCTGTATTGGTGTATACCTCTGTAAAAATCTCCATTGTGCATCTGTACTGCTGTATACCTCTGTAAAGCCCTCTGTTGTGTATCTGTATTGGTGTATACCTCTGTAAAGCCCTCCGTTGTGTATCCGTATTGGTGTATACCTCTGTAAAGCCCTCTGTTGTGTATCCGTATTGGTGTATACCTCTGTAAAGCCCTCCGTTGTGTATCTGTATTGGTGTATACATCTGTAAAGCGCTCCATTGTGCATCTGTACTGCTGTATACCTCTGTAAAGCCCTCCGTTGTGTATCTGTATTGGTATATACCTCTGTAAAACTCTCCATTGTGCATCTGTACTGCTGTATACCTCTGTAAAGCCCTCCGTTGTGTATCTGTATTGGTGTATACCTCTGTAAAGCCCTCCGTTGTGTGCCTGTATTGGTGTATACTTATGTAAAGCGCGCTGTTGTGTATCTGTATTGGTGTATACATCTGTAAAGCGCTCCATTGTGCATCTGTACTGCTGTATACCTCTGTAAAGCCCTCTGTTGTGTGTCTGTATTGGTGTTTACCTCTGTAAAGCCCTCCGTTGTGTATCTGTATTGGTGTATACTTACGTAAAGTGCGCTGTTGTGTATCTGTATTGGTGTATACCTCTGTAAAGCCCTCCTTTGTGTATCTGTATTGGTGTATACCTCTGTAAAGCCCTCCGTTGTGTATCTGTACTGCTGTATACCTCTGTAAAGCCCTCCGTTGTGTATCTGTATTGGTGTATACCTATGTAAAGCCCTCTGGTGTGTATCCATATTGGTGTATACCTCTGTAAAGCCCTCCGTTGTGTATCTGTATTGGTGTATACCTCTGTAAAGCCCTCCGTTGTGTGCCTGTATTGGTGTATACTTATGTAAAGCCCTCCATTGTGCATCTGTACTGCTGTATACCTCTGTAAAGCCCTCCGTTGTGTATCTGTATTGGTGTATACCTCTGTAAAGCCCTCCGTTGTGTATCTGTATTGGTGTATACCTCTGTAAAGCCCTCTGTTGTGTATCTGGATTGGTGTTTACCTATGTAAAGCCCTCTGGTGTGTATCTGTATTGGTGTATACCTCTGTAAAGCCCTCCGTTGTGTATCTGTATTGGTGTATACTTATGTAAAGCGCGCTGTTGTGTATTTGTATTGGTGTATACCTCTGTAAAGCCCTCCATTGTGTATCTGTATTGGTGTTTACCTCTGTAAAGCCCTCCGTTGTGTATCTGTATTGGTGTATACTTATGTAAAGCGCGCTGTTGTGTATCTGTATTGGTGTATACCTCTGTAAAACTCTCCATTGTGCATCTGTACTGCTGTATACCTCTGTAAAGCCCTCCGTTGTGTATCTGTATTGGTGTATACCTCTGTAAAGCCCTCTGTTGTGTATCTGTATTGGTGTATACCTATGTAAAGCCCTCTGGTGTGTATCTGTATTGGTGTATACCTCTGTAAAGCCCTCCGTTGTGTATCTGTATTGGTGTATACATCTGTAAAGCGCTCCATTGTGCATCTGTACTGCTGTATACATCTGTAAAGCCCTCCATTGTGTATCTGTATTGGTGTATACATCTGTAAAGCGCTCCATTGTGCATCTGTACTGCTGTATACCTCTGGTAAGCCCTCCATTGTGCGTCTGTATTGGTGTATACCTCTGTAAAGCCCTCCGTTGTGTATCTGTATTGGTGTTTACCTCTGTAAAGCCCTCCGTTGTGTATCTGTATTGGTGTATACTTATGTAAAGCGCGCTGTTGTGTATCTGTATTGGTGTATACCTCTGTAAAGCCCTCCGTTGTGTATATGTATTGGTGTTTACCTCTGTAAAGCCCTCCGTTGTGTGCCTGTATTGGTGTATACTTATTTAAAGCGCGCTGTTGTGTATCTGTATTGGTGTATACCTCTGTAAAGCCCTCCGTTGTGTATCTGTATTGGTGTATACATCTGTAAAGTGCTCCATTGTGCATCTGTACTGCTGTATACCTCTGTAAAGCCCTCCGTTGTGTATCTGTATTGGTGTATACCTCTGTAAAGCTCTCCGTTGTGTATCTGTTTTGGTGTATACCTCTGTAAAGCCCTCCGTTGTGTGTCTGTATTGGTGTATACCTCTGTAAAGCCCTCCGTTGTGCATCTGTATTGGTGTTTACCTCTGTAAAGCGCTCCATTGTGCATCTGTACTGCTGTATACCTCTGTAAAGCCCTCCGTTGTGTATCTGTATTGGTGTATACCTCTGTAAAGCCCTCCGTTGTGTATCTGTATTGGTGTATACCTCTGTAAAGCTCTCCGTTGTGTATATGTATTGGTGTGTACCTCTGTAAAGCCCTCCGTTGTGTATCTGTATTGGTGTGTACCTCTGTAAAGCCCTCCGTTGTTTATCTGTATTGGTGTATACCTCTGTAAAGCCCTCCGTTGTGCGACTGTATTGGTGTATACCTCTGTAAAGCCCTCCGTTGTGTATCTGTATTGGTGTATACCTCTGTAAAGCCCTCTGTTGTGCGTCTGTATTGGTGTTTACCTCTGTAAAGCGCCCTGTTGTGTATCTGTACTGCTGTATACCTCTGTAAAGCCCTCCGTTGTGCGTCTGTATTGGTGTTTACCTCTGTAAAGCGCCCTGTTGTGTATCTGTATTGGTGTTTACCTCTGTAAAGCGCCCTGTTGTGTATTTGTATTGGTGTATACCTCTGTAAAGCCCTCCGGTGTGTATCTGTATTGGTGTATACCTCTGTAAAGCCCTCCGGTGTGTATCTGTATTGGTGTATACCTCTGTAAAGCCCTCCGTTGTGTATCTGTATTGGTGTATACCTCTGTAAAGCTCTCCGTTGTGTGTCTGTATTGGTGTTTACCTCTGTAAAGCGCCCTGTTGTGTGTCTGTATTGGTGTTTACCTCTGTAAAGCGCCCTGTTGTGTGTCTGTATTGGTGTTTACCTCTGTAAAGCGCCCTGTTGTGTATCTGTATTGGTGTATACATCTGTAAAGCGCTCCATTGTGTATCTGAATTGGTGTATACCTCTGTAAAGCCCTCCGTTGTGTATCTGTATTGGTGTATACCTCTGTAAAGCCCTCCGTTGTGTGTCTGTATTGGTGTTTACCTCTGTAAAGCGCCCTGTTGTGTGTCTGTATTGGTGTATACATCTGTAAAGCGCTCCATTGTGTATCTGTATTGGTGTATACATCTGTAAAGCGCTCCGTTGTGTATCTGTATTGGTGTTTACCTCTGTAAAGCGCCCTGTTGTGTGTCTGTATTGGTGTATACATCTGTAAAGCCCTCCGTTGTGTATCTGTATTGGTGTTTACCTATGTAAAGCCCTCCGTTGTGTATCTGTATTGGTGTATACCTCTGTAAAGCTCTCCGTTGTGTGCCTGTATTGGTGTTTACCTCTGTAAAGCCCTCCGTTGTGTATCTGTATTGGTGTGTACCTCTGTAAAGCTCTCCGTTGTGTATCTGTATTGGTGTTTACCTCTGTAAAGCCCTCCGTTGTGTATCTGTATTGGTGTGTACCTCTGTAAAGCCCTCCGTTGTGTATCTGTATTGGTGTTTACCTCTGTAAAGCCCTCCGGTGTGTATCTGTATTGGTGTATACCTCTGTAAAGCCCTCCGGTGTGTATCTGTATTGGTGTATACCTCTGTAAAGCCCTCCGTTGTGTATCTGTATTGGTGTATACCTCTGTAAAGCCCTCCGTTGTGTATCTGTATTGGTGTTTACCTCTGTAAAGCCCTCCGTTGTGTATCTGTATTGGTGTATACCTCTGTAAAGCCCTCCGTTGTGTATCTGTATTGGTGTTTACCTCTGTAAAGCCCTCCGTTGTGTATCTGTATTGGTGTATACCTCTGTAAAGCCCTCCGTTGTGTATCTGTATTGGTGTATACCTCTGTAAAGCTCTCCGTTGTGTGTCTGTATTGGTGTTTACCTCTGTAAAGCGCCCTGTTGTGTGTCTGTATTGGTGTTTACCTCTGTAAAGCGCCCTGTTGTGTATCTGTATTGGTGTTTACCTCTGTAAAGCCCTCCGTTGTGTATCTGTATTGGTGTATACCTCTGTAAAGCCCTCCGTTGTGTATCTGTATTGGTGTATACCTCTGTAAAGCCCTCCCTTGTGTACCTGTATTGGTGTTTACCTCTGTAAAGCTCTCCGTTGTGTACCTGTATTGGTGTTTACCTCTGTAAAGCTCTCCGTTGTGTATCTGTATTGGTGTTTACCTCTGTAAAGCTCTCCGTTGTGTATCTGTATTGGTGTATACCTCTGTAAAGCCCTCCGTTGTGTATCTGTATTGGTGTACACCTCTGTAAAGCGCTCCCTTGTGTACCTGTATTGGTGTATACCTCTGTAAAGCTCTCCGTTGTGTGTCTGTATTGGTGTTTACCTCTGTAAAGCGCCCTGTTGTGTGTCTGTATTGGTGTTTACCTCTGTAAAGCGCCCTGTTGTGTGTCTGTATTGGTGTTTACCTCTGTAAAGCGCCCTGTTGTGTATCTGTATTGGTGTATACCTCTGTAAAGCCCTCCGTTGTGTATCTGTATTGGTGTATACCTCTGTAAAGCCCTCCGTTGTGTATCTGTATTGGTGTATACCTCTGTAAAGCCCTCCGTTGTGTACCTGTATTGGTGTTTACCTCTGTAAAGCTCTCCGTTGTGTATCTGTATTGGTGTTTACCTCTGTGAAGCTCTCCGTTGTGTATCTGTATTGGTGTATACCTCTGTAAAGCCCTCCGTTGTGTATCTGTATTGGTGTACACCTCTGTAAAGCGCTCCGTTGTGTACCTGTATTGGTGTATACCTCTGTAAAGCCCTCCGGTGTGTATCTGTATTGGTGTACACCTCTGTAAAGCTCTCCGTTGTGTATCTGTATTGGTGTTTACCTCTGTAAAGCGCCCTGTTGCTTCTCGAAGCTTCATCCCCACTCAATAAATACAATACTACGAATCACACTCATAATACCATTCAGCATTGTGAGCAGGGACAGTATCCGGGCCTTTCAAGTCTTTCAGTTAAAATGGGCTTCGAGCCTCAGGGAGCCGCAAGCAGCTGCCCTAGGTTGGCATTCTTATGACATAGCAAAATACTTCTTAACTTCAATACATTAAATGTGCGTTTTGTTACACACTGTCTTTGCTGGCCCCCTCAAGCCATCACCTCCCGCCCGCCTGGCAGTAGCCAGCAGCATTTCTATCATCTGGTCGCCATTTTGCTCTGGGTGTGACTAGATGAGCTTCTTACTAACAAAAAGTGCTTCATTGCTTTTCAGCGGACAGTTGCTGTTTCAGCTCCCAGCCGGCTGCTGTCCATTCATAATATGCAGCTACTAAACCCCTGCCTGCATTCCTTTACCTTTCCATTATAATCTATGCACCCCACAGGCGCCTGCGACTGATTTCCGCAGCTGTAGACAAACGGGGCCTGCATCTTGCTGTAATGTGCCGACACTGAGAAGTAGATAAACAGATGGAGAGCTTATTTCTAGCTGCTGTCATGAAGCCTAGAGATCAGAGAAGGGTTGGCTCTGGCCAGCTGACCCTAGGTGAGCACCAGAGGTGCTAGTACCAGCCAATAACCTACACTTGATGTGGCGTGATCTTATGCATACATTATCAAAGTAGAAAACCATGTGTAACTGCCTTAGGCAGATATAAACCTTTCACCCCTTTGCATAAATGAATTCCTTGCATTGAAATGCATTTAATGGCCGACTACTGTCTTATCATGTTTGTGTGTGAGTGCGTCTGTCAGGGAATACATGGAGTAGCAGTGGCAGTAAATGGTAACTCACCATCATAAATAGGGAGGCTCTTTCCATATGAAAAAATACATTCAAACATTGTTCTGGTTTTTATATAACGGTCTGAGCAAGAAAGAATGTCCAACACTGTGGCCTTACACAAACATTCCTTCTCTTTGAGCAATACATGCATTCAGACCATGCTGGCCTATAAAAATACATGTGTACTAGCTGTGCAATAAAATACAAGCAAACACTCTAGGCTTTCCTCAATGGGCTGGCCGGGTAGCTTAGTGGGCTTGGTGCCTGATGCAGAAGGTTTCCTATCCAGTGATTTGAACGAAAACATTTTCTTTTTTTTTTAACTTTGTTTTTATTGACATAATACAAATAAGGTAGGGTGCACGAGCAATCCCTACCAGGAATACACCAGGCCAACATAACTGACAGAATTTTTTACTTTTTACTCCCCTCCCGCCCCCCCCCCCAACTTTTTTCAACATAATTCCCTTCCCCCACCCCCCACCCTCCCCTCCCCCCCAACTTTGCAACATACCAAGCTTTGAGGTTTTTGCAGTTTACGGAAGCAACAGTGAGAACTTTTGAACATCGTTATATGCATTTGTTATACAATTTGACATCGTGGGAGCAGCATGGATCCAAGCAAAATGTTGGGCAGTCTCCCGTTCTAGGGCCGGCGCTGGGGTGAGCCCGGGAGATACATATTGGGATCCATCATTACAGTCGCATAGAGACACAGTCATTGTGAAGGAGAACTGCTGTCCATTCCTGTGAGAACTCCAAGACTCTATCGTTTTTTACTGCAGTAAGTTTTTCATAAGTGAATATAGCCCTTAATTTACCGAGCCACTCCTCCTTGGTTGGTGCAAAAGCGCTTTTCCACTTTTGGGCCAGTGCTAGCCTCCCCGCCCTCAGCATGGCCCCGATGACCCTTGGGAATGCAGTTTGTTCCGTCTCCGGCATGGGAGTACGCAGGAGGATTTCTAAGGGGAGAAGCGTTGGACAGAATCCCTCTATATCCTTAATCCAGCTGAGAAGCTCCGACCAGAACACCTGAATAACCGGGCATCCCCACCACATATGGAACCATGTGCCTCTTTGGTGACATAGCCTAGGACAGTAGGGGGATACTTCCGCGAACATTTTGGAGAGGGTGTCTGGGGGGCGATGCCAGGAGTGGAGAATCTTGAAAGTATGCTCCATGGCTGCAGTGTACAAAGTACCAGTAAATATGGTTTTGAAAACTGCCCTCCATGTATGATCATCTAATGCCATGCCCAGCCTTTCTTCCCATATACCTTTGAAGGGCTGCCTCCCCTCCAGATTAGCCGTTATCAAGGTACTATAGAACTTGGACAGGGAGCCCTTTCGAGTGACACTTTTAGTTAATACTTCTTTAAAGGGGGTGAGGGGGCGGGTTAGATTGTCAGCCCACCGAGGATGGGTCAGAATCCCCTT
Organism: Ambystoma mexicanum; assembly: GCF_040938575.1. NCBI lineage: Eukaryota > Metazoa > Chordata > Amphibia > Caudata > Ambystomatidae > Ambystoma > Ambystoma mexicanum. The sequence goes on from NC_090928.1 coordinate 1,259,881,555, forward strand.
CAAACGCAAGTACTCAAAGATCGTTGGTGGTTTATCCCCCAGTGCTTCGGTCAATTGTTCGTAGTCAATGAAGCCCTCCTCACGGGAGAGCTGGGAAACTCTCTCCAACCCCATGTCTGACCAGGCTTGCGTGTCGCGGAAGCCTCTGGTGTCTAGGTTGATAGGGGGACCCCATAGTGACGTTAAAGGGGCCGGCCAGGACGACAGCATTTTGTTATCTTTATTCGGCTTCCAGAGTGTCCATAAGACTGCCAGTGTGGGGTGTTCTCTGAGATAGGAGGGGATGGTTCTGGGGGAGGCCCATAACAGATCTCTAACTTTTTTAGGGTGTGTGTGGACATCTTCTATATATGTCCAGTATGTCTTCATATCCTCTCGCATGTGCTCCATCATCACCCGGAGCTGAGCTGCTTTATAGTATAATCTGAAGTCGGGGAGGGCAAATCCACCATGAGATTTCGGCAGAGTCAGGGTGGAAAATTTGACTCTTGGTCTTCTCCCGTCCCATATAAACTGGAGGACGCGGGCCTGTAGAACCTCGAAGAAGGATTCAGGAATGACCACAGGGAGGGCTGCAAAGAGATACAGGAGGCGAGGCAGTATGTTCATTTTAACCGTTACCATACGGCCAAACCAGGAGAGTGTAAGGGGAGCCCAGCGTTTGAGGTCACTGCTGATTTTGGCCAGGATCTCTGGGAAGTTATACTGATATAGCAGCGAAAGGTTCCTAGGAATGCTAGTGCCCAAATACCTGGTGGATACACGTTCTATCCTTACTCCCAGGAATTCCGAGCGATCCCCAATGTCTTTGTCCCCGAGACCCATTGGCATAATACTAGAGTTGGAGGTGTTTATCTTAAGCCCCGAGAAGGCCCCATAGTGGTTTATAAGATCAAATAATCTGGGTAGAGAGACCTGGAGGTTGGTCAGGTACCCCAAGATATCGTCGGCAAATAGTGAAAGTTTAAAATCGCAGTCACCACAGCGTATCCCCGTAATTCCACAGTCCGCTCTGATCGCGATGGCCAGTGGCTCCATTGCCAGAGCGTATAGAAGGGGGGAAAGGGGACAGCCTTGCCGGGTTCCTCTAGACAGAGCCAAGGGTTCCGACGTACCGCCGTTAACCAGAACTCTTGCAGTGGGAGTATTATATAGTGTGGAGACCCATCTACAAAAATTCTCCCCAAGGCCCATTTTCTGGAGAACTTTGCCCATATAAGGCCACTCGACACGGTCAAAGGCCTTCTCTGAATCTAGCGCTAGCAGGTAGCCCTCTTCCCCCTGCCTAGAGGCCTCGTGCATGAGGTCTAGGGTCTTTCGTATGTTATCGGACCCCTGGCGTCCCGGGATGAACCCTACCTGATCTCCGTGTATAAGTGAAGGGAGGAGTTTTGCCAGCCTGTTCGCCAGAAGTTTGGCCAGGATCTTGACATCCACGTTGAGAAGGGAAATGGGGCGATATGATTGACACTGGGAAGGGTCCTTCCCCTCTTTAGGGATTACTACTATCAGTGCTGACATCATTGAAGGTGGGAGGGTGCCCTGGTCAAGTGCCGAGTTGAACATTTTGGACATAAACGGGGCTAGCGTGGATCGGAAAGTCTTATAGAATTTGACTGTAAACCCATCGTCGCCTGGGGCTGTTCCACTCTTCAAGGAGGATATGGTATCTATTATCTCCTCTGGAGATACAGGGAGATCCAATATGTCTGCCTTTTCAGGTGAGAGGCCGGGAATCGGGAAAGAGTCCAAGAAACTATCGATCTCGGTTCCGTCCCCTGTGTATTCCGAGCTGTATAAGCGTTCATAATAGTGCCGAAAGTGTTCAGCTATTTTGCTGTCCCTTGCAGTTGGCTCCCCTCCCGGTGGCCGGATGGAATTAACCCTCCTACTATGTCTGAGCTCCCGGAGCCTCCAAGCAAGTATTTTATCAGCCTTTTCCCCCTTTTCCATGTACTTCTGTTTCAGGAAGGACAGCTTTTTTTCCGTTTGTCCAACCTGGAGATCTGCCAGGCTTGAGCGCAACCTTTGGAGTTCCTCCCACTTCCCGGGGAACATTTGTGTTTTTAGTTTCCCACCAGGTTGGATAGCCTCTATCTTTTTCCTCAACTGTGCCTCCTCCTGTCCCCTCTCCCTCTTTTTTCTTGAACCTGTCCCGATGAGAATGCCTCTAATGGTCGCCTTGAATGCCTCCCAAACCCCCATGACTCCGACCTCCCCGTTGTCATTGATAGAGAAGTATTCAGTAATGGCTGTAAGGAGGGATTGTCGCACCTCTTTGTCATGTAGAAGGAGGTCGTTACACCTCCATAAGGACCCGGGTGGCGGGGCCAGGGGCACACCCATTTTTATTCTAACCATGTCGTGGTCTGTCCAGGGAACCACCTCTACCCCTGATTCGGTGACTTCGCCCCGGACCGTGGCGTCCACCAAGATGTGATCAATGCGGGAGAAAGTGGCATGATGTTTCGAGAAAAAAGTGAAGTCAGGGTCTCGATCTTTGTCTGTGTGGTGCGTGTCGCTCAAGCCCAGATCGTCGTTAACTGATTGAAATGCCACGGCCAGTTTTTTTTGGAGGCGTTGGTTGGGGTGTGGATTGGGCGAACTCCTATCTCTATCAGGGCAGAGAACCATATTAAAATCCCCCCCGACCAGTAAAGTACCCTCGGAGAAAGCTACGATTTTCTCTCTCATCCCCATCCAAAAGACATCTTGCGCCTCATTCGGAGCATAGATACCGACCATGGTGAACAGCCGACCCCTCACCTCCCCCTTAACCATGATGTATCGTCCTTCCGGGTCTGACCTTTGGGCTTTGAGAACGAAACGAGCCCCGGGGGAAACCAATAGGGCCACTCCCCGTTTCTTGGCCCGGAAGGACGCTGCATAGACCTGTTCAATAGCCTTAGCTCTCAGCTTTGGTTCCCTGTCCCGAACCCAATGTGTTTCTTGTACAAATAAGAAATGGAGCCGGAGCCTTGTGAATTCCCTTACCAGCAAGGACCTTTTGGTGGGAGAGTTGAGTCCCCGCACATTTAGCGAACCCACTGTCAAATATTGCAAGGAATCATCCATCATAGCAATGGTAAGAGCCCATGTCTCCCTTCTCGGGACGAATAATTCCAGCGCTCTCACAGTGCTTCCACCTCCCGCTATAATCCAATAACAAAACCACCGTTACAAAACAGACCAGAAAACTTGGCTTGGCCCCATTAGAATCCCCTCGAACTAACCCCAACCTTTCCTTCCCCCCTACCCCCTCCCCCCTGAACGCCTGGTAGACCAGCGGCTTCATCTTGTCGCTGAGCCAGGCCACCATTGTCTCCTTCCTCCGGGCTCTTAAACTATCCTAAAACCCCAACTTGAGCCCCCCCCCTTATCATGTTCAGAATACAAATGATCACAGTGTTTCCCCCAAAGACATGGAAGTCAAACTTGACCGTGAAGTATCCTGGGATTCCTCAAGTGTCAGGTTGCCCCGGGGATGCCGGAGCCACTCTCCTGAATTTCCTGTGGCCTCGGACTTTACGTCTCTCCTGAGAAGCCTTGATTCTCCCGGGTCCGACGGGCTCTCTTCCACGTTCTTGGTCCTCCCCCTCCACGTTTGGTTCTCCGAGAAGTTCGCCCGACACCCTGCGAATGTCATCCTCCGTGACCAGGGCATACTTATACCCATCCAGTTCAAAGGAGAGCGAAAAAGGGTATCCCCACCTGTATCGGGCCCCCTTGGCTTGGAGCATTTTCGTCAGCGGGGAACAGAGGCGGCGTCTCGCCAGGGTGAAGGCGGACAGATCCTGATACACCGAGATCCGGGCTCCCTCCCAGTCCACCGGGCCCCTCTTACGCGCCAGTTCCAGTATTTTGTTCTTCTCCGTGAAGTAATGGAAACGCACAAGAATGGACCTGGGGCTTCTGTTGATCGCTCCCGCCCTGTGGGCTCTGTCAATTGTGGGTTCATTCGTGTTCGCCCCCTCGAAGAGAGACCCAACCACTGCGTTCACAGCTTTGATTATGTCCATTTGCGTTTCACCCTCCCGTTCCGGGAACCCCAGAAAGCGAAGATTACAGCGCCGTTCCCTGTTTTCCAGATCATCCAATTTCAGGGAGCATTTCTCTTCTCTCCTCTCAAGTTCCGATAGGCGCATGTCGAATTGCGTCTTGAAAATGTCATTCGAGGCCGTGTTATTTTCAAGCGCTTGGACCCTGTCGTCTATGTTGTCCACTTTTTTATCCAGGGTATCCAGCCGTAGCGTTATGTCTGCTCTGAAACCTCTTATTTCCTCCAGGAGGGCCGCCATGCCTCTGGTGACCGTGCTAGTGTCAGACATGTCCAGGGGTGCCGGGGCCGCCATCTCCGGGCGGGTTGGCGAGCCTGAAGGTTTACGTCGAAATCTCTGCAGGGATTCCTTCCAGTTCATAGGCCTCCCCCGACCAACACCACGGGATCTTTTCCCCAGTGCCCTAGGCCCAATGGGCAGTACCGCCGGGTTACCAGACTATGCCCGGGGGAGGGCAGCGGGGGGTCTATCCTGTATACGGCCTCGGCGTTGTACTCACTGTTGAGGCGGGAGGTCGCTCAAGCCAGGTCTCCGAGGCACAGCCGATACGGGCCCATCGCTCCTCGTCCCGAGTCTGATTCAAGTCGCCACAGTATTGGCGTTCTTTGTGGTCATTCCAGAAATGCTGCGGGGGACCCAGGGGGGTACCCTTTTCTCCGTGGCGCTGGTTGCAGGTTGTCGATTTGGGGCACCCTCGCCCCTAAGCTCCCGTCGTGCGGTTCCCAAGCTGTGTAGAGAAGGCCTGCCTGAGGAGGGGTGTAGGGATCGTCGTGGGCACCTTTGTGGGGGCCCCTACCCTTGGGGGCCTCCGATGAAGACTGGCTCCGTGGCCGTCGATGGGGTTGATAAATTCCAGGAGGGCAGGCCGCGCCTCCTGAGTGCGCTTCTGCGCCAGCTCCACAGTCCGGCGGTGGGCTCGGGGGAGGCCCAGCATGCAGCACCCCAGTGAAGCGGGGTGCAGCCCAGAGCACTGCGCAAACCCGCCCGGATTCAGGAGGGCTCCCAAGCTCAGAAGGCCAGGGGGGGCAGAGGGGGGGCGCTCTTCCGCGCCGTCCGGCTGAGATGGAAGCTTCGCGTAGGCCACGACTTGGCGGCGCCCCGCTCTAGGGGCCGCGGTGCTGGGGAAGGCTGGCACTGCCCGAGATCCTGTGTGGCTCTGCTCGGGGCCCCAAGAAGGCAGGATCTGCCCCGAAAAAAGGAAGGGTCCGCCCCGAGAAAGTTCAACGCGGAGGGGGACAGCACCCGCGGGGCCTATCCGAGCCGCGGCTCTCCGTTACTTCCTGCGGAGCCGCGGCGCGGGGGAAGGCGGAGCTCCTTCTCCCTCCTCTCTCCGAGGGTCCGAACTCAGTGAAATCTCCACGCCGGGAGATCGGAGTTGGGGCCGCGGGGGCACCGCTGTGTCGTTGATCCGTGGGGGGGGGGTCGGCACTGCACTCCTGGGGGTCCGGGGGGGGCTCAGGTCCCACTTACAGCGCCCTTCGGAGGAGACCAGTGCGGATGCGTCAGTGCATCTCGGCGCCCCCTGGTGGTCCTTTTTTACCAAAATGAAAACAACGAAAAAACATCGCATTTTAAAAAATATATATATGGGGTAAGGGGTTCAAACGGGAGGGGAGGTGTTTCAATGGGGTTATTAACATATGCAAACAGGGGACTTGGGGAGGGTGGAGTGCGGAGGGCCCAAATAACAAAAATAAAAAAATCAGTGATTTTTTCGATTCATATTCTTTCTGTAAAAAATCCTTCCCTCATTTTTTTTCAGTCAAATCACATGGAACCAGAAGGTCAAGTATATATAGTGACCAATCTGGAGTACTCACCCTTACACCCATGGGAGAGCCACCCCATGTAAGGCTAGGGAGGTAAGCCTGCTGGAGTACTCGCCCTTACACCCAGGGGAGAGCCGCCCCATGTAAAGCTAGGGAGGTAAGCGTGCTGGAGTACTCGCCCTTACACCCAGGGGAGAGCCGCCCCATGTAAGGCTAGGGAGGTAAGCCTGCTGGAGTACTCGCCCTTACACCCAGGGGAGAGCCGCCCCATGTAAGGCTAGGGAGGTAAACCTGCTGGAGTACTCGCCCTTACACCCAGGGGAGAGCCACCCCATGTAAGGCTAGGGAGGAAAGCCTGCTGGAGTACTCGCCCTTACACCCAGGGGAGAGCCACCCCATGTAAGGCTAGGGAGGTAAGCCTGCTGGAGTACTCGCCCTTACACCCAGGGGAGAGCCACCCCATGTAAGGCTAGGGAGGTAAGCCTGCTGGAGTACTCGCCCTTACACCCAGGGGAGAGCCACCCCATGTAAGGCTAGGGAGGTAAGCCTGCTGGAGTACTCGCCCTTACACCCAGGGGAGAGCCACCCCATGTAAGGCTAGGGAGGTAAGCCTGCTGGAGTACTCGCCCTTACACCCAGGGGAGAGCCACCCCATGTAAGGCTAGGGAGGTAAGCCTGCTGGAGTACTCGCCCTTAGACCCGGCTAGGGAGGTAAGCCTACTGGAGTGAGGTAACAGGGACTACATGCATTACAGGAAAGGAACTGCAATATTGACTGGGTGATGGAGAAAGCACAACCCTATATATTGTGAAGCACCAGGAAAGTTGCAAAGTATAATTTAGAGACTTTGCGAAACCCTCTGAATTAAGCACAAGTTCCAATCCCAGACAAAGCAAGGAGGGCTGGGGGGCAGGGGAGATGCCCCAGTTGCTACACCTTTAAAAAGGGTATACTGAACCCCAACAGAGACAGAGTCAAATGGAAAGAGTCAGAAGAACTCAAATTAAAAGGAAGAAGTGTTAGAGATTATACACAGAAAGACCGTCAGAAGGACATTCAGAATATCTATAGGTCTCACAAACTCCGGGATATCCGACGTACTAATATGTACCACGATCGGCAAACGCTCATGAAAGAGGATGTGATAAATATACGCTAGGAAGGTGGTTGAATTTACAGAACTGGTCAAAATTGGAAGAACCTTGAACTGAAGTCCAGGAAACCGGGCCAAAGGTAAGGTCCCCGAAGATGGTAATGAACGAAAAGATAGAATCTAAAATGCTGAATGTACCCAAAATACCGAACAGAGGAGCAGGGGTTGCGGGGTGCCCCCTGCTCTCCCAGTTCAGTATTATCAGCTGCGGGGCTTGAGGAGGTGTCCCCTGCACACATTAGAGGCATTCCGGGGGACAAACAGGCGAAACCCCAAAAGATCAAATTACAAAATGCGGGCAAGTGGGCTCTGTGGTTTTGTAATTCGATCTTCTGGGATACATTTTTTTAACATACATCCCCAGAAGATATATGTTCCGGCCATCTTTAGTAATTAGTTCTAGTGGTAGGGTCAGGTAGAAGTAGTCTTTGGCTATGTGTATATTTGATTTGGACTTTTGATGACAGACGGGCACCCTTATCTAGTTTGGATAGGTAGGGATCAGTCCCTTAGATGAGTTGGCGAGTTAGGTTTTTTGTAATTATTTCAATAAAAAAGCCCAAGAAATGTCCAACATGTGTCTGACTCCATCTTCTGGTCCGCCACTATATACAATGAAAAAACCTTTGTTAAGAGAGAATTAATGCGATCAGATTTAATGTAACAAAACCCTTGCCCTCGAAATTCAGCACTCGCATTTGAAGCAAGTCCACCTTAAATTTGCACAGCATATGACCACAATGATAGCATCACATTATTTCAAGTTTTGTTTTATACTATAGTTTCTTTGGGCCCACTAGCCATGGCCTTCGACCGTGGCCACTGTACATGGTGCATCAATAAATTTCTGTGGGGCCCACTAGCCACGGCCTTTGGCTGTGGCCACGGTACATGTTGCACCCTTAGGTTTGCATGGCCTACTATGAGTGCACGCTCCATGCAGAAGTAGGTTGCTGTGTCCCGCATGTTATTGTTTGCAGGGCAGAGCAACCTATGTCTGCATGGAGCGTGCACTGACAGTGCACGCTCCATGTGCTGAGCGTCTACTGTTGGCTTAAACATACTGTCAACCAAAGCACTGCATTTTCCTGTGCTTTGGGTGACAATGTATTTAAGTAAAACATAAATATCTCAGCGCGCAGATCCATGTGCCCTGATGGGCGTGCCTAAAAGGGACCTGCGCCAAAAACACTGCGACGAAAACAATCGGCGTCCAAAACGCTGCGCCAGAGTGTCTTGCTTCGTACATGTTGCACCAATAGGTTTCTTTGGGCCCACTAGGCATGGCTTTCATCAGTGATGTCATCAGTGATGCCATCTGTAATGCCATCATTGTGGTCAAATGCGCAACAACAGGGGGCGCAACGTTAAGGTGGACTTGCTTCGAATGCGAGTGCTCAATTTCAAGGGTTTTGTTGTGTTAAATCTGATCACCTTAACTCTCTCTTAACAAAGGTTTTTTCACTGAATTACAAAGGTTTTGTTACGTTTTTCACACAATGGAAAGGGTTTTGTTATACTTTATTGTCTTTTGGGCCCAGTAGCCATGGGCTTCGGCCTTAGCCACTGTACTTGTTGAAGCAATAAGTTATTTGGGACCAACTAGCCATGGCCTTCGGCTGGGGCCCTGTACATGTTGCACCAACAGGGTTCTTTGGGTTCCACTAGCCATGGCCTTCAGCTGGGGCCCTGTACATGTTGCACCAATGTGTTTCTTTGGGTTCCACTAGCCATGGCCTTCGGCTGTAACCCTGTACATGTTGCACCAATTGGTTTCTTTGGGTTCCACTAGCCGTGGCCTTCGGCTGTGACCCGGTACATGTTGCACCAACAGGTTTCTTTGGGTTCCACTAGCTATGGCCTTCGGCTGTGACCCTGTACATGTTGCACCAATTGGTTTCTTTGGGTTCCACTAGCCGTGGCCTTCGGCTGTGACCCGGTACATGTTGCACCAATAGGTTTCTTTGGGTTCCACTAGCCATCGCCTTCGGCTGCGACCCTGTACATCTTGCACCAATTGCACCAATAGGTTTCTTTGGGTTCCACTAGCCGTGGCCTTCGGCTCCGACCCTGTACATGTTGCACCAATAGGTTTCTTTGGGTTCCACTAGCCGTGGCCTTCGGCTCTGACCCTGTACATGTTGCACCAATAGGTTTCTTTGGCTTCCACTAGCCATGGCCTTTGGCTGTAACCCTGTACATGTTGCACCAATGTCTTACTTTGGGGTTCACTAGTCATGGGCTTTGCCCATGGTCAGTGGCACAAAGACCCACTATCCATTGCCTAGTAGATCTGATAACCGTAGGTGAACAATTTCGTTTTTTTCACTCTCTCCTAATTCCCGCAGGATTCCCCCAATATTCCCCCTGATAATGGCAATGAACTACACATACAGCAGCAATGAACTACTCATACCCGCCATATTCCACTGATAATCAGAAAACATTAGAAAATCAAAAACTCTTCCCAGTCCTCTCAGGAACTCACAAAGTGTCCCCTTCCTCTTTCCATGTTGCCCTGCCCCAGTCCCTTCAGCTGCTTTTTCCCTCCCTGGCTGTCTCCCATCACCCCCTTTCCCTATTTTGTTCATGTGACACATTTTCTTTTCAGAGCATGTCTTCTGTTGTAGCCCCGGGAATCTCACAAGATTACCCTGGTTTTCCCCAATGATCTGAAAATGTTCTACCTAAAACTGGCTCCCTAGACCACCTTCTAACTCTCCAATTTCACATGGTATCCTCTTTCCTCCTCCCCACCTTTAGCCTGATGAGATTGCATCCTTTATGTTCCTCCAAATAGCTTTCTGAGCAATTTTGTTTTTGCATTACCCCGGTATTACCCCGATCATCGCTTGCATCAAGCAAAAGTATGGTAAACTTTTTGTTTGGACAATGTCATCCACATCCGTCATGCCAGCCAAATGTTATTAGCAATAGAATCTTTGGATTTCCTTTAACTCAAGGCAACCACTGCCCGCCCTATAATTTATATATGTATTATATATATATGTAATTAGTACTTTTAATACTGTGCACTCTGCACTAGGTTTGCTATTGCTGTATCACATGGAATACAGTTGAATGTCGACCTTCCCAGAGCTAAGAACTGGCATAGTAATTTGCTTGTTGTGGGGTGTAATCAAAGGACTCAAACCAACAGAGCTGAAGAGCCCACTGGGAAAAGGACCTGCCAGTATTCAGAAACCTGCATGCTGAAAAGAGGCCTACTTAGGTGGATTATGCGGGTGTCTTTCTGCAGTTGAAATCCAGAGAAACCCAAAACAAAAATGTAATCGACTGTCGATTTGAAAAGCACATCACTTTGCTGGCTGAGACATGAATGCAGCATTTTTCACTGAAACTGTCACTCATCAACAGGTGATGCACTGTGACGATTCAGACCCATTTTTCAGCATTAAAACGAACAGTAGATCATTAAAAGTGTATCACATTAAGGACTCAAAGAACCAGCCCTATTCTTTCAGCTGTAATGTTTTAAAAAAAACACAATGCTGTGTGAAAAGAAAGAGGAGATTCATTGATGCAAAAACAAAGTGAACCCTGATCAGTCAAACACACAGTGGGCCTCATTACGAGGTTGCCGGTCTGGAAACAATGGTACCGGTAAGCTTGCCGGTACCGTTGTTTCCGGACCAGCAAACTCTGAGTTGTGCTCATGGGTGCCTTTCTGCCGGGCAGACCGGCACCAGCAAGCACAACACGTCAGATGCACCGGCACCATTCATGAATGGTGCCAGTGCATCCAACCTCCCGATTCCCATTGAGCCCTAAGGGGACGGTCTTGGTTCGCCAGAGTCGGAATGCCCACTTTCGTACCCATTGCCGGGTGCCGGTAAATTCACGAGATTGGTGGCAGCCTTGCCGTTTCTTTCCAGCACGGCTACCGCCAAACTCGTAATGAGGCCCAGTATGTCAAAGAATAAAGGCTGATGCTAGAAAATGCAATCTGTGAGTTCCCTTCAGCCAAGGACAAATGGTGAGTCTCTGGGCAATCGTCACAAAGGATTCCCTCATTGATAGCCTGGTTTGTGCATTCCAACTGTTTACAATGGAAATAAAATGTGTCTTGCACAAAAGGGTTTGAAAAACAAGTGTACCACAGACTTGGAGTCTCTCAAAGCTCATTCCTGTGCATGGCAGATGACCTTGCTGGTACATGACTGGAATGTAGGGGGATGTGTGAAAACAGGGGCTGGAATCAAGGGTGAAAGACCACCTCTTGCGAGGTAAGCCCTAAGCCCCCTAATCAACGAGCGCACCTAACTTGCGCAAATCACGAGCGCACCTAATTCGCGTAAACCTTGCTTATAGCCTCCCGAATTTCTCACTCACACTTGCATGTTTTTCTTCATTCACAAATGTGAATCACAATACGAGGATGTAATTAGTAACAGCTAAAACCCACAAATGTACGGTTTTTGCATTATTCTCAAGATCTTACTAGACTGCCTTCCCCTACACTGCCATACCGCCCATTAATTACCACTATATGTTGTAATAAAACAAACAAATGTCTCACGATCCTGAGATTGGCTCCATTTGCCACAACCCGTAACCCGACGGTCTTTGTAACACAGATAAAGCGCTATTTTCACTCCCAGTCTGAATCACAGAATTATTAGTCTGTAAACTCCTATGTTACCCAGCACCCGCAACCAATGGACTCTCTGTAATAAGCAACCCATAAAGAAACCACATAGTAATATGTGTACATTTCCCTACAGGCGGGATTTATGACAACCCCCAAACAACCAATGAATTTGACTTATAGCTTGCACCAAATCGGGTAAGATGTCGAGTGTGATGAATAAGACAACTGTATTCGCCTCAAAGAATCTGCTTCTAATTAGCTGAACTTGTACACACATTGCAATTAACATTATGATGTTCATCTTTTCTTTCCCCTTTGTTGATATCTCTACCGTCCCTAACAATCCTCCCCTTTTCCCCCTTCCTTGTCTCTCTGTGCACTAATTTTTGCAATATTGATTTTACATTGTTTTTTCAACTGCTTATTATTTCACCGAACCGTCTTGTACTTACTAATATGTTTTATGACCTGTTTGTGTAAACTATCTTAGCCCTGATTGAAAAAGGCGATGTATCTGCCGAAACACATGTCTCTTATAGGGCATTTTTTCTGAAATATAATTTTCAAATTCAAATACCCTTTGTGTACACTCATTATTTACCCTGTGGCGCTTGATCTTAAAGTAGAGTGGGGTTCCCGCGAACCCCACTAACCTTTCTGTTTTACCGGAGTAGGGGGTTGTTACTCCGTCACTCTACCGATCAGCGGCCATTTTTCGAAGAGCGCAGGGCACAGATGGTTGGTATCACCAAAAATCCCCAATCTACTGTATCAATCCTTAGAGAGGGGCTGGATTTGGGAGAAGAAAGAAGGTTAACGGTCCAATCCTATTATGCAGACGATACCCAGGTTATGCTGGAATTGTTCAGTTGTTACACCCAGGACCTGAATGCGATTAATACCATCTATGAATCCATCCAAGAGTGGATGGCTATTAACTCCCTTGTTTTGAATACAGAGAAAACTGAACTACTGACCACAGCTTCTGGCCAAAGAATTAAAAAACTTTGGCCAGAATATGAAAATGTTCTTATTGCAGGAATTAAAATCAGCGTGGCCAAGAGCATTAAGACATTAGGTGTCATTTTGGATGCTGAGTTCACTATGAAATCGCAGGTTGCCCACATTTATGTTGCATGTGGCTACACTTCCAAACTGCTGAACCACATTCGCCCCTAGATTTAATTCAAAAATAGATAATTACTAGCCACCGCCCGATAAACTCACACTCGGACTACTGTAATAGCTAGTTGGCAGGTATGTCAAAAGCCAACATCCAGGCACTCCAAGTTACGCAGAATGGCACAGTCTGGGCTGCTTATGGACTGCCCAAGAGAGACCACATAACTGAGGCCAGAAGGGAACTGCATTTGCTCCCTATTAAACATTGGATTACACACAAGTTACTATCTCTGAGTTATAAGTGCTGTAACAACAAGGCCCTGCAATACCTAGTCAATCATCTTACAACCCTTCCACCAGGTTGTGGTTTACGTTCCTACGACCCTCAGCAAATGGTGCAACCCAGATACAAGGTGACGCGCTTCGGTGGAACTACTTTTGATGGTCAGGTGCCTTCTGCCTGGAATAAGCTGTCGCCCGATCTGAGATGGGCTTCCTCCATTGAGGTATTCAAAAAGTGGACTGTCACCCTTCTGTTCAATCTTAACCCAGAGTAAACCTCTATCTTCTAACTGATACTGTGGTTTAACCTAGTTTCTGTTGTGTGTTCTGTTTGTTCCATCCACGTTATTTTTTGTGCTCTGAAGCCCATGGGCACGAAGCACATTTTGTGTAAACATCAGAAAATTTCCACACGGCTGTGCAACATAGTGCAGACCGGGCAGTCGTTTTATTAAATCCCCCATAAGTAGCTGAAGGTGAATATATGTATATTATGGCAGTTACTAATAAATTATGAAGTTCTGCTACAAAAATAGATTTTTCCCAAAGATTGACATGAAAACAAAAGGGGATTGCAAATGGGAATTGCCATATATCTGCTCCAGGCTCCTAAACCAATCCTTAGAGAGGGGCTGGATTTGTGAGGAGAAAGAAGGATAACTGTCCAATCCTATTTGCAAGACCTCTTTCCAGGTACTGCCCAAGATTGTAAACTTGATGGTGTTATCACTAGTATATTAAGTGGATGCACTATGAGGGAGAGAGCTGCTGAAATTTACCATCTTACAGCCACAAGAAAACTTCGAAAGGTGAATTCTGCTGAAGGTGCGTCTGGGTGGAGCTGTCCATTGCTGGGAAGACCTAAAAGCTGACTGGGTCCTATGGTGTAGAGCTGGGGACCATCCTTTAGAGTGGAGTAACCAGACCCCTGCCCTGCCCTTCTAGAAGGTCACGAGATGCATCTGGCTTTCCTGCACTTTAAAAAGAGGTTTTAAATGTAAGTACAATTGCACCATTTGAAACCAAAAAGTGGGGAGTCTGATTGCCTTAAATCCTTTCCCTTTATAGTGGGTGGGGGCCAAACTGTGTAGATCCTTAGCTGATTTAACTAAAAATATTAATTTAATTAATTTCCGTTGGCAGAACACCATGGGGTGATTTTTGTTAAAATTTGAAATCACAAAGCTCATTCCCAGTGTGCGATGAAAACTATAGACTGTAATTTAATTGGGTAATCCTATGTATCCAAATTTCCCTAACACAGGCCTTTAAGGGGAGGGGGTCTGAAATTGAAAATTCTCAAATCATCCCAATGTTTTCCATACAGCTTCCCCAACATAGACTAAAGTGGGGGTGGCGGGGGAGGGGGGGTGGGTGAGAGTCTCAAATCCCAAATCCCAAATCATTCCAATATTTCTGTCCGACTTCCCCAACACAGACCAAAGTGGGGTGGGGGGTGTCTGAAAAACCCACTGCTAAATTACCCTGTGTTTATTTACTGCTAACCATTTAAAGCTCGCAGGAAAACCGAAATTGTACAGCATTGCAAATGTAAAGCGATGTTATTCAGGGACCTGTGCTGATGATCATTTATTTTGAAATTTGTATGAAGTAAAATATTGTGATTTAAGTTTTCCCAACCACATTGTTTGAGTTATTTAGGTTTTAGGTTATTTATGTAGTTAGGTGTATTGTGTTATGGCACAGATAAAGTAGTGTGTGATGTTTTGGTGTGATTTTCTATTACCTATTATCTGAATAAATGCAAGTATATTTCCTGTACACCGGCCTGTGTCTTAGCTCATTGGTAGCTCAGGGGGAGGGACCCAAAGGGTAGGATATGCCTGAATAAAGAGCTGCCATTAAACCGGTTATTGTGTGACACCTGATTGGGAAGGGAAGGAACTCCCTGGGTTGAGGGTGACCTATCAATACACCGTTACATTGTGCTTTATAAATGGTCATACTCATTCAGCCACTCTGCTTGTAAAGTCTGAAATGACCTGTATATGTGTTCAATAGTTGATATTAACCTTCAAACATAGCCCTTTGTTGAAGGTGACCGCATTGCTTAGAAAATGGCAACAGCTTTTCATGTTTGTTTGCTATTGCCTTTGCTCTTGCTAGAGTTACGTGTGAAGCACTGCAGTACTGTACTGTATCTGTCTTCTATTCCAAAACTCTTGTGCGCATGACTATTTCAATGTCCACATGATTTCGATGTATCTTCAAGTGCAATAAATGACATAAGGAGGGCCTGAGAAAGGACACAAAGAAAACCTGTGAGACAGCAGAAGCATTGCCTCAGAGACAGAACAGAGAGAGCCTGAGAGCGAGCACATGGAGAACCCAACAGGGAACACAAAGCGAGCCTACCAGCAAGCTCATGGAGAGTCTGAAAGAGAACACAGAGAGATTGCAAGCGAGCACATGGAGAGCCTGACGAAGAAGGCAGGGAGAGCATGAGAGGATCTCCCGGAGAGCCTGAAAGAGACACAGAGAGAGCTTGCAAGCTAGCACATGGAGAGCCTGAGAGAGAGCACAGAGAATGCTTGCGAGCGAGCACATTGGAAGTCTGACAGACAACACGCAGAGCGCTTGAGAGCGAGCACATGGAGAGCCTGAGAGAGAACACAGAGAGCTCCAGAGCAAATACATGGGGACACTGAAAAAGAAGAGAGAGCTTAAATGCAACCACATGGAAAGTCTGACAGAGAACACAGAGAGCGATTGAGAGCTAGCGCATGGAGACCCTGGTAGAGGACACAAAGAGAGCTTGAGAGCGAGCACATGGAGAGTCTGTTAGAGAACACAGAAAACTTGAGACCGAGCACATGGAGACCCTGATGGAGAACACAGAGAGCTAGACAGCGAGCATACAGAGAGCCTGATAGAGAATATAGAGAGCGAGCACCTGGAGACCCTGACAGAGAACATAGAGAGCTAGAGAGCGAGCACACAGAGAGCCTAATAGAGAATACAGAGAGCTAGAGAGCGAGCACAAAGAGAGCCTGATAGAGAATATAGAGAGATTGAGAGCAATCACATGGAGACCCTGGTAGAGGACACAAAGAGAGCTAGAGAGCGAGCACATGGAGTGCCTGTTAGAGAACACAGAGAGCTTTAGAGCAAGCACATGTAGACCCGGATAGAGAACATAGCTAGAGAGTGAGCACACAGAGAGCCTGATAGAGAACATAGAGAGCTTGAGAGAGAGCACATGGAGACCTTGATAGAACGCTAGAGAGTGAACAAATGGAGAGCCTGATAGAGAATATAGAGAGCTAGAGAGTGAACACATGGAGACCCTGCTAGAGAACATAGAGAGCTAGAGAGTGAACACATGGAGAGCCTGATAGAGAATATAGAGAGTTTGAGAGCGAGCACTTGGAGACCCTGATAGAGAACATAGAGAGCTTGAGAGCGAGCACATGGAGAGCCTGATAGAGAATATAGAGAGCTTGAGAGCGAGCACATGGAGACCCAGATAGAGAACATAGCTAGAGAGCGAGCACACAGAGAGCCTGATAGAGAACATAGAGAGCTTAAGAGTGAGTACATGGAGACCGTGATAGAGAACATAGAGAGCTTGAGAGCGAGCATATACAGAGACTGATGGAGAATATAGAGAGCTTGAGAACGAGCACATGGAGAGTCTGTTAGAGAACACAGAAAACTTGAGACCGAGCACATGGAGACCCTGATGGAGAACACAGAGAGCTAGACAGCGAGCATACAGAGAGCCTGATAGAGAATATAGAGAGCGAGCACCTGGAGACCCTGACAGAGAACATAGAGAGCTAGAGAGCGAGCACACAGAGAGCCTAATAGAGAATACAGAGAGCTAGAGAGCGAGCACAAAGAGAGCCTGATAGAGAATATAGAGAGATTGAGAGCAATCACATGGAGACCCTGGTAGAGGACACAAAGAGAGCTAGAGAGCGAGCACATGGAGTGCCTGTTAGAGAACACAGAGAGCTTTAGAGCAAGCACATGTAGACCCAGATAGAGAACATAGCTAGAGAGTGAGCACAAAGAGAGCCTGATAGAGAACATAGAGAGCTTGAGAGAGAGCACATGGAGACCTTGATAGAACGCTAGAGAGTGAACAAATGGAGAGCCTGATAGAGAATATAGAGAGCTAGAGAGTGAACACATGGAGACCCTGCTAGAGAACATAGAGAGCTAGAGAGTGAACACATGGAGAGCATGATAGAGAATATAGAGAGTTTGAGAGCGAGCACTTGGAGACCCTGATAGAGAACATAGAGAGCTTGAGAGCGAGCACATGGAGAGCCTGATAGAGAATATAGAGAGCTTGAGAGCGAGCACATGGAGACCGTGATAGAGAACATAGAGAGCTTGAGAGCGAGCATATACAGAGACTGATGGAGAATATAGAGAGCTTGAGAACGAGCACATGGAGACCGCGATAGAGAACACAGAGAGCTAGAAAGCAAGCATGTGGAGAGCATGCTAGAGAACACTGAAAGCATGAGAGCGAGCAGATGGAGAGCCTGATAGAGAACACAGAGAGCAAGCACATGGAAACCCTGATAGAGAACACAGAGAGAGAGCACATGGAGACCCTAATGGAGAACATAGAGATCTAGAGAGCAAGCACATGGAGAGCCTGATAGAGAACACAGAGAGCTTGAGAGTGAACACATGGAGAGCCTGAGAGCCGAGAAAGAGTTTGAGAGTGAGCACATGGAAAGGCCGGATAGAGAACATAGAGAGCGAGTGAGCAAGCACATAGTGATCCTGATAGAGAACACAGAGAGCTTGAGAGCATTCACATGGAAAGCATTAGAGAGAACATAGAGAGAGCTTTAGAGAGAGAGGACATGGAGAGTCTGATAGAGAATATAGAGAAAGCTTGCGAGCAAACACTTGGAGAGCCCGGGTGCAAGCACAGGCAAAGTTTGAGAGAGAACACAGAGAGAGCTTGAGAGCGAGCACATTAGGAGCCTGTTTAAAAACAAAGAGAGTACCTAAGAGCGATCACAAGGAGAACCTGAGAGGGAACATGTGGAAAGCTTGAGACAGAACGCAAAGAGAACCTGTGAGCGAGCACATGGAGAGCCTGATAGAGAACACAGAGAGAGCTGGAGAGTGAGCCCATGGAAAGCCTGATAGAGAACACAGAGCGAGCTAGAGAGCAAGCACATGAAGAGCCTGATAGAGAACAGAGAGAGATCTAGAGAGCGAGCACGTGGAGTGCCTGATAGAGAACATAGAGAGTGCTTGAGAGCGAACACCTGGAGAGCCTGATAGAGAACACAGAGAGCTTGAGAGTGGGCATATGGAGAGCCTGATAGAGAACACAGAGAGAGCTTGAGAGTGGGCACATGAAGAGCCTGATCGAGAACATAGAGAGATCTAGAGAGCAAGCACATGGAGTGCCTGATAGAGAACATAGAGAGTGCTTGAGTGTGAACACCTGGAGAGCCTGATAGAGAACACAGAGAGCTTGAGAGTGAGCACATGGAGAGCCTGTTAAAGAACACAGAGAACTAGAGAGCAAGCACATGGAGAGCCTGATAGAGAACCCAGAGTGGGCTGGAGAGAAAGCATATGAAGAGCCTGATATAGAACACAGAGTGAGCTAGAGAGCAAGCACATGAAGAGCCTGATCGAGAACATAGAGAGATCTAGAGAGCAAGCACGTGGAGCGCCTGCTAGAGAACTCACAGAGAGCAAGAGAGCGAGCACACAGAGAGCCTGTTAGAGAACACAGAGAGCTAGAGGTCAAGCACATGGAGAGCCTGATAGAGAACACAGAGCGAGCTTGAGAGCAAGCACATGAAGAGCTGGATCGAGAACATAGAGATATCGATATAACAAGCACGTGTAGTGCCTGATAGAGAACAGAGAGAGTGCTTGAGAGCGAGCAAATGGAGAGCCTGATAGAGAACATCGAGCGAGCTAGAGCGAGCACATGAAAAGCCTGATAGAGAACATAGGGTGATCTAGAGAGCAAGCACGTTAGAGAACAGAGAGAGTGCTTGAGAGTGAGCACCCGGAGAGCCTGATAGAGAACACAGAGAGCTTGAGAGTGGGCACATAAAGAGCCTGAGAGTGAACAGAGAGAGATCTAGAGAGCAAGCACATGAAGAGCCTGATAGAGAACATAGAGAGATGTAGAGAGCAAGCACGTGGACAGCCTGATAGAGAACATAGAGCGAGCTAGAGAGCGAGCAGATGGAGATCCTGATAGAGAACACAGAGAGCTAGAGAGCAAGCACATGGAGAGCCTGATAGAGAACAGAGAGAGTGCTTGAGAGCGAGCACCTGGAGAGCATGATAGAGAACATAGAGAGAGCTAGAGAGCAAGCACATGGAGAGCCTGATAGAGAGCACAGAGAGAGCTAGAGATCAAGCACGTGGAGAGCCTGAAAGAGAACAGAGAGAGCAAGAGAGCGAGCACATGGAGAGCCTGATAGAGAACAGAGAGAGTGCTTGAGAATGAGCACATGGAGAGCATGCTAGAGAACACACAGAGAGCTAGGGAGCAAGCACATGGAGAGCCTGATAGAGAACATAGAGCGAGCTAGGGAGCGAACACATGGAGAGCCTGAGAGAGAACATAGAGAGAGCTAGAGTGCAAACACATGAAGAGCCTGATAGAGAACATAGAGAGATCTAGAGAGCGAGCACGTGAAGAGCCTGATAGAGAAGAGAGAGAGTGCCTGGGAGGGAGCACATGGAAAGCCTGATAGAGAACATAGAGCGAGCTAGAAAGCGAGCACATGGAGAGCCTGATAGAGAACACAGAGAGCGCTAGAGAGAAAGCACATGAAGAGCCTTTTAGAGAACAAAGAGCGAGCACATGAAGAGCCTGATAGAGAACTCACAGAGAGCTAGAGAGCGAGCAGATGGAGAGCCTGATAGAGAACATGGAGAGAGCTAGAGAGCAAGCAGGTGTAGAGCCTGAGCAAGAACAGAGAAAGAGCTAGAGAGCAAGCACATGGAGAGCCTAATAGAGATCATAGTGCGAGCTAGAGAGCAAGCACATGGAGGGCCTGATAGAGAACTCACAGAGAGCTAGACCGCTAGCACATGGAGAGCCTCATAGAGAACATAGAGAGAACTAGAGAGCGAGCCCATGAAGAGCCTGATAGAGAACATAGAGCGAGCTAGAGAGCGAGCACATGGAGAGCCTGATAGAGAACATAGAGAGAGCTAGAGAGTGAGCACATGGAGAGCCTGATAGAGAACATAGAGCGAGCTAGAGTGCAAGCACATGGAGAGCCTGACCGAGAACATAGAGAGCTAGAGAGCGAATACACGGAGAGCCTGATGGAGAACACAGAGAGAACTAGAGAGAAAGAATATGAAGAGCCTGATAGAGAAAATAGAGAGAGCGAGAGAGAGAGAGCACATGGAGAGCCTGATAGAGAACATAGAGGGATCTAGAGAGCAAGCACGTGGAGAGCGTGATAGAGAACATAGAGAGAGCTAGAGAGCGAGCACATGGAGAGCATGATGGAGAGCACATAGAGAGCTAGAGATCAAGCACATGGAGAGCCTGATAGAGAACATAGAGAGCTAGAGAGTGAACACATGTAGAGCCTGATAGAGAACAGAGAGAGTGCTTGAGAGTGAGCACATGGAGAGCCTGATAGAGAACACACAGAGAGCTAGAGAGCAAGCGCATGGAGTGTCTGATAGGGAACATAGAGCAAGCTAGAGAGCGAACATATGGAGAGCCTGAGAGAGAACATAGAGAGAGCTAGAGTGCAAACACATGAAGAGCCTGATAGAGAAGAGAGAGAGTGCCTGGGAGGGAGCACATGGAAAGCCTGATAGAGAACATAGAGCGAGCTAGTGAGCGAGCACATGGAGAGCATGATAAAGAACACAGAGAGCGCTAGAGAGAAAGCACATGAAGAGCCTTTTAGAGAACAAAGAGCAAGCTAGTGAGCGAGCACATGGAGAGCCTGATCGAGAACATAGAGAGATCTAGAGAGCAAGCACGTGGAGAGCCTGATAGAGAACACAGAGAGTGCTTGAGAGTGAGCACATGGAGAGCCTGATAGTGAACATAGAGCGAGCTAGAGAGCGAGCACATGGAGAGCCTGATAGAGAACACAGAGAGCTAAAGAGCTAGCACAGGGAGAGCCTGATAGAGAACACAGAGTAAGCTAGAGAGCATGCACGTGGAGTGCCTGATAGAGAACAGAGAGAGTGCTTGAGAGTGAGCACCTGGAGAGCCTGATAGAGAACACATAGAGCTTGAGAGTGGGCAAATGGAGAGTCTGAGAGAGAGAACATAGAGAGATCTCGGGGAGCAAGCACATAAATAGCCTGATAGAGAACACAGAGAGATCTAGAGAGCAAGCACCTGGAGAGCCTGATAGAGAACAGAGAGAGTGTCTGGGAGTGAGCACATGGAAAGCCTGATAGAGAACACAGAGCGAGCTAGAGAGTGAGCACATGGAGAGCATGATAGAGAAGACAGGGAGAGGTAGAGAGCAAGCACATGAAGAGCCTTTTAGAGAACATAGAGCAAGCTAGAGAGCAAGCACATGGAGAGCATGATCGAGAACACAGAGAGCTAGAGAGCGAACACATGGAGAGCCTGATGGAGAACACAGAGAGAGCTAGAGAGCAAGAATATGAAGAGCCTGATAGAGAAAATAAAGAGAGCCAGAGAGAGAGAGCACATGGAGAGCCTAATAGAGAACATAGGGAGATCTAGAGAACAAGCATGTGAAGAGCATGATAGAGAACATAGAGAGAGCTAGAGAGTGAGCACATGGAGAGCCTGATAGAGAGCCCAGAGAGAGCTAGAGAGCAAGCACGCAGAGAGCCTGATAGAGAACACCGAGAGATCTAGAGAGTGAGCACATGGTGAGCCTGATTGAGAACAGAGAGAGAGTGCTTGAGAGTGAGCACATGGAGAGCCTGATATAGAACACCCAGAGAGCTAGAGAGCAAGCACATGGAGAGCCTGATAGAGAACATCGAGAGATCTAGAGAGCAAGCACATGGAGAGCCTGATAGAGAACAGAGAGCGAGCTAGAGAGCGAGCACATGGAGAGCCTCATGGAGAACACAGAGAGCTAGAGAGAAAGCACATGGAGAGCCTGATAGAGAACAAAGAGTGAGCTAGAGAGCAAGCACCTAGAGAGCCTGATAGAGAACAGAGAGAGTGCCTGGGAGTGAGCACATGGAGAGGCTGATAGAGAACATAGAGCGAGCTAGAGAGCAAGTACACGAAGAGCCTGATAGAGGACATAGAGCGAGTTAGATAGCAAGCACATGGAGAGCCTGATAGAGAACTCAAAGAGAGCTAGAGAGTGAGCAGATGTGGAGCCTGATAGAGAACATAGAGAGAGCTAGAGAGCAAGCAGATGGAGAGCCTGAGCGAGAACATAGAGAGATGTAGAGAGCAAGCACGTGGACAGCCTGATAGAGAACATAGAGCGAGCTAGAGAGCGAGCACATGGAGATCCTGATAGAGAACACAGAGAGCTAGAGAGCAAGCACATGGAGAGCCTGATAGAGAACAGAGAGAGTGCTTGAGAGCGAGCACCTGGAGAGCATGATAGAGAACATAGAGAGAGCTAGAGAGCGAGCACATGGAGAGCCTGATAGAGAGCACAGAGAGAGCTAGAGATCAGGCACGTGGAGAGCCTGATAGAGAACAGAGAGAGCAAGAGAGCGAGCACATGGAGAGCCTGATAGAGAACAGAGAGAGTGCTTGAGAGTGAACACATGGAGAGCATGCTAGAGAACACACAGAGAGCTAGGGAGCAAGCACATGGAGAGCCTGATAGAGAACATAGAGCGAGCTAGGGAGCGAACACATGGAGAGCCTGAGAGAGAACATAGAGAGAGCTAGAGTGCAAACACATGAAGAGCCTGATAGAGACCATAGAGAGATCTAGAGAGCAAGCACGTGAAGAGCCTGATAGAGAAGAGAGAGAGTGCCTGGGAGGGAGCGCATGGAAAGCCTGATAGAGAACATAGAGCGAGCTAGAAAGCGAGCACATGGAGAGCCTGATAGAGAACACAGAGAGCGCTAGAGAGAAAGCACATGAAGAGCCTTTTAGAGAACAAAGAGCGAGCACATGAAGAGCCTGATAGAGAACTCACAGAGAGCTAGAGAGCGAGCAGATGGAGAGCCTGATAGAGAACATGGAGAGAGCTAGAGAGCAAGCAGGTGGAGAGCCTGAGCAAGAACAGAGAAAGAGCTAGAGAGCAAGCACATGGAGAGCCTAATAGAGAT